>NW_027206819.1:0-268702 GCF_032191515.1 Phaenicophaeus curvirostris
AATACAAAGGCACCTGCAAAAATCCTTTGAAGGTTTTTATATGACCTCAAACAGGCCTCCACGGTTAAAAATGAAAAAAAAAAAAGATCTTGAGTTTTTTATTGTGGTTTTATTTCGTGGAAGGATGTTTAGTTGTAAGTTTGAGTACTGAAAGGACTGATGGAAGTGCTCACCAAGCCCCTCTCCATCATTTCTCAGCACTCCTGGCTGACTGGGGACGTCCCACTTGACTGGAGACCAGCAAATGTGACATCCACCAGCAAGAAAGGCTGGAAGGAGCCTCAGTCAGTATGAAGATGACAACAAGTTGAGCGGGAGTGTTGATCTGCTTGAGGGCAGGAAGGCTCTACAGAGGGGACCTGGGCAGGCTGGATTGATGGACTGAGGCCAATTGTATTTGATTCAACAGGGCTGTTGACAGGTCCTGCACTTGGGCCACAGCAACCCCATGAAGCACTCCAGGATTGGGGAAGAGCAGCTGGAAAGCTGCCTGGCAGAAAAGACTCTGGGGGTGTTGGTTGACAGGGGCTGAGCATGAGCCAGCAGTGACCCAGGTGGACAAGAAGGTCAACAGCATCCTGGCTTGGATCAGCCACGGTGTGGTCAGCAGGAGCAGGGAAGGGATCGTTGGCGAGTACTCAGCACTGGTAAAGCTGCACCTTGCATCTTGGGTTCAGTTTTGGGCCCCTCACTCCAAGAAGGACATTGAGGGGTTGGAGCGCCTCCAGAGAAGGACAACGAAGCTGGTGAAGGGGCTGGAGAACAAGTCTTATGAGAGGCGGCTGAGGGACTTGGGGTTGTTTAGCCTGGAGAAGAGGAGGCTGAGGGGAGACCTCATCACTGTCTACAACAGCCTAAAGGGAGGTTGTGGTGAGGTGGGTGTTGGTCTTTTCTCCCAAGTGACAGGTGATAGGATGAGAGGGCATGTCGTCAAGTTGAACCAGGGCAGGTTCAGATTGGTCATCAGGAAAAATTCCTTCTTGCTTCCTGTTGAGAGACGGAAGATCCTGGCTTGCAACTCCAGGCTTCTTCAAGGCAGCTGCCCAAGGAGCCTCTTCTCCATAGTAAGAAGATCTGTGCCCCACGGACCCTACTGCCTCCTGCCAGAGGGTTTCCGTGTGGGACTGGGGGTGGCAGAGACACTTTGCTTCTGCCACTGCACCATGGATCAGGGTTGTAGAGCATTGAGAGCTGGTGGACACAGAATGTGACCTGGTTTTCCTTTGCTTTCCGGAGTGAACAGCCATCTGGGATGCGGTGGCCGGCTCCATCCAACAACAGCTCCTGCTGTGCCAGGTGGGACAGAACCCACATCCTCCTGTTCCACCCAGAGCCTTGGGGAGTCCTCACGGCCCTGGGCATGGCCTGCAGTTACTCTTCCAATCCTCAGAAAGCCAGAAACTCACCCCAAAAGTCCTCACCAAGGGACAAACATGGCTGGTGCCGTGTGGGGTCACCTCTCGTGGGTGGTGGTGTTACACGGGTCACTGGAGACACCCTGGGTGCCCGCAGGCTGCTTCTGCCCTGACTCCAGCACTGCTTTGTTTGGAGAGGAAAGCAGAAGAAGAGGACCTGGCATCTCCTCCCCAGAGCTCTCCCCACTCTCCCGCTCCTTCCCCTGGAAGGTGCCCAAAGCACCAACCCTGGAGAAGCTATTGCAGGGGGAGATCAGGAACCAACTACAGCTTCCAGGAGAACCCTCACCACTATCAAACCACTCGGGAGGTGCTGAGAGGGATGCTCCTGGTATTCCTTTTGCTGCTGCAGTGCTCTGACCTGAAGCCGTGCACAGGGGCTGGGTGGGAACGAAGAATTTTATTGAACTGTGTGTTCCGGGTTTCTGTCTGGTGCCACCAGGGCTGAGCCTACCTGAAAGGCTCAGGGGAGCTCCAGGGGCTCTGCTCTCCCCCAGAAATAAACAGAACAGAGATAAAAACATTGAATAGAGCAGGAAGAAAACTTCACTGAGAAAGAAACAGCCCTGATTTGTGGAGGGAAGCGCTGGAGTAGAGGGCAGCCGAATGCTGGTGTGGGGGGGGGCTTCTGCACAGGAGGAGCGAGGCAGAGCCACGTGCTGGTACCGGGCTGAGGCAGCAATCGTGATGTGGGCATCTCTCCCCAACCCCCACACTTTAGCTCCCATTTCTATCACCAGATATGCAGGAAAAGGAATAGTCCCTGAGCTCAGGAGGTGCTAGGGGCCGGTGCTTGGTGAGGGGCAGGGGGTGGCTGGAGTCTGGACTGTGAGGTCACAGATGCCACTGCACCACACCAGGAGGTGCTGTGCTGTGCCACGGGCACTGCTCCGGCAGTGCTGGCAGCAGCAGCATGGTGGAGGCACGGGGGGTTGTACCCCCCTTTACCCTCATTATTCTATTCTTCTTGGTTGTTCTCAAAGCCCAGGATGAACAGGCTGCTCTGTGGCGAGCGTGGGGAACAGGTGAGCGGGCAAGGGCTGGCATCCAGCCCCAGTCAGTGTGAGGCTGTGCCCAGCACTCCTCAGGATGGCAGTGGGGCTGGGGTCAGGATGGGGCTGGGCTGGGAGAGCTGTGGCAGCTCCACTGCAGGTCCCTGGAAAGAAGTGGGTCACAAAATCTCGTGGAAATGGGGTGGGTTCCAGATGTGCCCATAGGCAAAGGCCACCTAGCTTCTCAGTCAACTTGTCCAAGAACCTCAGGGTGACCCCACAGTTCCTCACTGAAGTGAGTGGTGCTGGGGGCTCATAGGAGATTTACCTTCCTATTTTCTTGCCCAGAGCTCAGACGTGTGGAAGAGCAGAGGGGAATGGGTCGGGTCAGTGATGTGCCCTGGATGCTCTGCCCTGGGAAGATCTTTGCTGGCTTCTCCCTCCCTGTGCTGCTCCCCGTGCTGGCTTCAGAGCTGGTTGGGGCTGAGCTTAGAGCTGGTGTGAGCTCCAGGGAGTCCTTTCTCCAGTCAGCTCTGTGTCTGGTTCATGTTGGATCAGCACGGTGCTCCCGAGTGAAAGGGAGAGACGAGATACATGAAGCGATTCCGATTTTGAACTGCATTCACCACTGTTCCAATTGGAAGAAGTAGATTGGAATATTTCACGGGAGCTGTTTTCTTTTGTTTGTTTCCAGACGTGGTTGTAGGCGATGAATCTCCAGCTTCCTGGCTGAGTCCCAGGGATGATGTGCAGGGACATCACATGGGTACGTCATGGCTTTTGACCTCCTTTGGAAGCTGCCAGCTCAAAGCCCCCACAGGAGCGCTGCCTCTCCTGTGTGTGTAAGAACACAGACCTGCATCTCGTGTGCCACCCCATTCCATGATCCCCCCGCGTTCTGCTATTCAGTTTTGATGGGGTGATCACTGTGTGTGATGGAAACTTCTCATGGATGTTTGGGTGCAGATGTGGCTCCTGCTCCAGCTTCTCAGCTGGATCCTGTGCTGGAGCCTGCCTGGCATCATAGAATCAGAGAATCATACAATAGTTTGAGTTGAAAGGGACCTTAAAGATCATCCAGTTCCAACCCCCCTGCCATGGGCAGGGACACATCCCACTAGACCAGGCTGCCCAAGGCCCCATCCAACCTGGCCTTCAACACCTCCAGGGGTGGGGCAGCCACAAGTTCCCTGGGTCTCCTGGGACAGTGCCTTACCATTCTCATGGTGAAGAAATTCTTCCTTATGTCTGGTATAAATCTGCTCCTCTCCAGTTTATATCCATTCCACCTTGTCCTATCACCACAAGCCTTTGTAAACAGTCCCTCACCAGCTTTCTTGTAGCCCCTTCAGGTACAGGGAGGTCGGTATAAGGTCTCCTCAGAGCCTTCTCTTCTCCAGGCTGAACAACCCCAACTCTCTCAGCCTGTCCTCCTACGGGAGGTGCTCCAGCCCTCTGATCATCCTTGTAGCCTCCTCTGGACCCGTTCCAACAGCTCCATCTCCTTCTTATGTTGAGGATTCCAAAACTGGACACAGTAGTCTAGATGAGATCTCACAAGAGAGGAATAGAGGGGCAGAATCCCCTCCCTCGACCTGCTGGCCACGCTTCTTTTGATGCAGCCCAGGACAGAGTTGGCTTTCTGGGCTGTGAGCACACATTGCCAGCTCATGTCAAGCTTCTCATCCCCCAGCACCACAAGTCCTCCTTTGCAGGGCTACTCTCAATCACATTATCCCCCAGCCTGTATTTAAACCATGGATTGCCCTGACCCAGGTGTAGGACCTTGTAACTGGCCTTGTTGAACCTCATGAGGTTCTCAGAGCCCCACTTCTCCAGTCTGTCCAGGTCCCTCTGGATGACGTCTCATCCTTCCACTGTGGAATCCCAGGGGTGGCTGTCACTCTGGGCTGACTGAGCACTCATTGTCAAGATTTTAATAATGAGAAATTTAACTAGATCCTTTCTGTTCAGGTCTTCATGTAGTGAAGTACAAAGCCAAACCAAGGAAATCTTCACAGCGGCTATCCGAAATCCTGGAGGAGATTCTAGCAAAGCTGAAGGAAGCAGGACGCAGTGGGTATGCAGCCCTCATAACCAGAGGGATTGGGAAGTGGAGGGTTTAGAGACTTGTAGGGACAAGCCAGAGCCTACACCAGCAGGAAGGGATCAACCAGAGCCCCGCTGCACGACACACGCTGTCACACCCACAGGAGCAGTTGAGCCACAGGGATAGTCCAGGGTCTCTGCTGCATTGTCCTCCTTTTATTGTTAATGGATTCATAGAAAGATTTTTCATTATCTTTCACAGACTTAGCCAATCTGATTTCTAGTTGGGCCTTAGCCCTCCTGATTTTTTCCCTGCACAATCTCTCTTCCCTCCTGTAGTCCACCCAAGACGCCTGTCCCTTCTTCCAAAGCTCATAGACATTTCTCTTCTTTTTGATATCTCTGAAGATCTCCCTACTCAACCAAGCTGGTTTTTTCCCCCGCCGACTCTTTTTTCTGGAACATGGGGATGGCTTTCTCCGGAGCTGCTAGGATTTCCTTTTTGAAGAGCTCCCAGCCCTCGTGGGCTCCCTTGCCCTTAAGGACTGTCTCCCATCGGACTTTGCCAACCAGCCTTCTGAACAGTCCAAAGTCTGCCCTCTGGAAGTTTAGTGCGACTGTCCTGCTAACCACCCTCTTCACCTCACCTAGAACAGAAAACCCTATCATCTCATGATCGGTTTGTCCCAGGTGTCCTCCTACCGCCACATCCCCCACAAGGCCTTCTCTGTTCACTAACAGCAGGTCCAGGAGGGCACCTTCCCTTGTCGGTTCGCTCACCAGTTGTGCGAGGAAGTTGTCTTCCACGCACTCCAGGAACCTCCCGGACTGCTTCCTTTCTGCTGTATTGTACTTCCAGCAGATATCTGGAAGACTGAAGGCTCCCATGAGAACAAGAGGCATAGATATAGAGACTAACCCCAGATGTTTATAGAAGAGCTCATCAGCTGCTCCTTCTTGGCTGGGCTGTCTGTAACAGACTCCCATCACAAAATCTGCCTTCTTTGGGGCTCCTCTGATTTTAACCCACAGGCACTCGATCACCACAATCCATCTCAATGGTATCCAAATCCTCTCTTACATAGAGGGCTACCCCGCCTCCTCTCCTACCCTTCCTGTCCTGCCTGAAGAGTTTGTACCTCACAGACCTCTCTGTGGAGCGGGTCCAGTCTGCAGATGGGTCCCTCCATTCCTTTTAGAAGGGAATCCCCTACAACAATTGTAGGACAGGATTTGGCTGGCTTCAAGAAAACCCCCAGCACGGACCAGTTGATAAAGGAGGACGTGCTGGAGTTTATTGGCCGCAGACCTTGGGAGGGGTGAGATAAGACTTTTGTTTAGAAGGAACAAAGAGTACTGGCTACGTGCGGATGAGCACGGGTGCTTGTGGTTGCGAAACAGTTACCTTGATAAGAGGAACTATTGTTGTTGCTGAAGGAAGTAAATGTTTAAAAAAGGCTTCTTTGCATTAACCAATCTGTGATTGCCTATTTTAGTGTGAGATCCAATCAGCTTGAAACACGCTTCTTGTAACTGGTATAAATATATGTTAAGGACACAACAAAATCGACATCTTGCTTGCATCAAGCTGTGTCCCGTCTCTCAATCGCGGCAGACACTCACTCTCCTCTTCTTCTTAATGGAGGATGTTTTTATGGTTTTCTGAGGATGGCGCAGCCTAGGGAAAGATTCTAGGTTGTGGGAGCCATCATCCTCATCCTTGGGGGTGGATTCCACCTGCAGCACTTCGCATTTGTTCTTCAGGGGGATCTGGGTTTTTTTTGTCTGGGTGGGAGGAGCAGGTTTCCTTTGTCAGGCAGGAACTTGCTGCCATCTCTTGTTGCCCCAACCTTGCGGTTGGCTGGTGGGTGGTGCTCAGACACACCAGCTCCAGCAGCCTGCTGAGTTAGTGAGAGGGCACTGCTCCACTGATCTATCTCCCTCTCACATTCCCTGATGGTCCTTAGCCTATTTACCTCCTCCCTTAGCTCTTCCACCATTGTCACGGTTCACTTATAAGTGGACACGTGATGGTTCGTTTCATTTATGATTTCAGGGTGCAACGGGAAAAAGGCAATAATTCAACAAGTCAGGGAAGTTAAATTTCTGTGCTTAGCACCTGAGAGAAAATGTTGAGGCAGAAATCAATCCTTTGACCAACTCTTACACCACCCGGTGGCTCAACATTTGTCTTCAGGATCAGTTGTCTTCGTGATAAATTTTCTTGGGGACCACATGGCGGTAGCACTCAGAAAAAGAGAGAGAGAGAAAGGGGGGGGAAGGGAGGAAAGATTTTTACATAACTTTTTTGCCTCACAACCCGTTCAACATCGATAAATTTTGGGATGTCTATGTTTGATATGACACTCAAGGACTTTTGTGTGACGCTCAAGGACTTTTGTGTGTTGAATGTGGATGACAAAAGTCTCATTTGCTTTATCATTCACCAATTAAGAATATACAATATCATGTACAGAGTGATACTGATTAGAGAAAGAATCAGGAGAATGACAATAGGGTGACACAGCTTGTTCAGTACGCCTGTAGCAGTAGGTGACCACCCGAAAAGTGTATCCCTCCAATTATGTTCTCCATCCCTTGTCACTCTTTTCACAATTTGCTATAATTCGTCCACACTATGGTGAATTGTTATCAGAGTTTTTTGTCCGTTTTTCTTAATCTCCTCTAATATTTGAATATAATCTCGATGCTGTAATAATTCCTTTGTTTGAGTTACATTCATTCCAATAGGTACGAGCATTAACTCATGAATCAATGTGAGGTTAGATTTTAGAATCTGGTGGGAAGTAACTGGAGCTGAGTAAGAGAAGCTACATCCTGTGATTTCAGTAAAATTACAAACACAAAAATTCATGTGATTATTGGTATAAGCTATTACATTCTCTACTGTTATGTTATTACAAGCAGTTCTCAAGCATACACAACCTTTGCCAATGTAAATTATTACAGTTTTAGGGTCAACCTCAGGACGAACTTCAAAATGGCAAACCTTTTGGTCAGTGTCTAGGCAAAAATCTTGTGTTCTGATGGCGTTACTTTCAAAAATAAATCCTAGTTGCTCCCGCACAATGCAGGATTCCAGGTCTACCGTTTGCCATTTATCATTCACCTTTTGAGCCCATGCTCTATGCCCCAAAGGATAGAGTATAGTCCCATTGTGGTTCAAGCCTAATGTGAAAACTGGATAAATCAGGGACCGGAAGTGTGGCACGCCAAGAACAGGCTAACACACTCCAGGAAGGTGACAAGCCATCCAGGAACACTCCAAGAACACGCCAAGCACAGGTTAACACATGCTGTGAAGGTGGCAAACCACCCATGTGACACACGGAATCAAGACTCCATAACTTATGAAGTTATAAAGTCGGTATGTTTATTCAGCGCTGTTATAAATGACTACACTGCCAGGCCAATTCAGCAGCGAAGTATTTTATTTTCTGGGGATGGGGAGCTGGGTAATACAGCGCTGGGTGCGCGGGGAACTACTGCTCCACCAACACACGCACTAAACCACGCTTGCCACACCTTTTTATACATTTGTTCTCATGCATATTCATTCAGTTTCATGAATATTACAATCATCTTCGAGAATGTTCCTTCCCCAGAGAGCGCCTGCGCAGTTGGCTTTTCCCGGACCGTCCAGGGGCTCTCAAGATCTCCCCCTTGGGGTCCCCGGCTGAACTCGAGACCCTGCGCTCCCCACTTGGGAGGGGAAGGAAGGAGGGGGGGAAAGGGAAGGAGGGGTGAGAGGGGTAAAGCAGTGGGGGGAATATGGGGCAAAATGGGAAGAAAAGGGGGAAGGAAGGAAGGGAAGGAGGGGGAGAGGAGGGGAACAGGGGAAGGAGTGGAAAGGGAGGTTTGGAAAGCGCTTTTATGTTGTCAGTTTAGAGAGAGCCAGGAGGGAGGTCACTTTTTTGATTCTCTTTTATAACCAGGCTTCTTTGCATTTAAAACCCTTCTGTGTCACAGAGTTTTACAACGGCGCAACATCCGTTATGCGTGCTATGGATCCTCTCGGTTCAAACATCTCTGTTTCCAGTTACACAGAATACCTGTTTAGCCTTCTCGTCTCTTTTGAGGCTTAACATCTTTTTACACTTCTTTTTAGAATTTGTGTTAAAATGTCCCGTAACAGTGGTACAGAAGGGGAGTTGTCACATTCTTAATGGTAACCGTAGAGTTAAGGTACCTCAAGTGCCTTGGGGAAATGAAGACGCAGGTCCTTGCAGGGCACTGTGGAGCCTTCCCATCTCTCTCATACGCTCACAGAGGAAGAAAAGGAGGGCGCCTATGGGGAAACAGAAGCGGTAGCCATTCGGGTGAGAGGAGAAACATCCAGTCAACAAGGGTTTGTGAAAGACAGGTCTTGCCAAACTAACGTGATCGCCTTCTATGATAAAGTGACTCGACTACTGGATGAGGGAAAGGCTGTGGATGTAGTTTTCCTGGACTTCAGTAAAGGCTTTGACACAGTTTCTCACAGCATTCTGCTTGAGAAACTGTCAGCCTCTGGCCTGGACAGGCGCACACTCTCCTGGGTGGAAAACTGATTTTAAGGCTGGGCCCAAAGAGTTCTGGTAAATGGCATTAAATCCAGCTGGAGGCCAGTGACAAGTGGGGTTCCCCAGGGCTCAGTGCTGGGTCCAGCCCTGTTCAATGTCTTTATCAATGACCTGGATGAAGGCATTGAGTGCACCCTTAGCAAGTTTGTGGATGACACTAAGCTGGGTGGAAGCGTAGATCTGCTGGAGGGTAGGGAGGCTCTGCAAAGGGATCTGAACAGGCTGGACTGCTGGGCAGAGTCCAATGGCATGAGGTTTAACAAGGCCAAATGCCGGGTCCTGCACTTGGGGCACAACAACCCTATGCAGTGCTACAGACTAGGAGAAGTCTGGCTAGAAAGCTGCCAGGAAGAGAAGGACCTTGGGGGTGTTGGTTGACAGCTGACTGAACATGAGCCAGCAGTGTGCCCAGGTGGCCAAGAAGGCCAATGGCATCTTGGCTTGGATCAGAAATGGCGTGACCAGCAGGTCCAGGGAGGTTATTCTCCCTCTGTACTCAGCACTGGTGAGACCGCTCCTTGAATACTGTGTTCATTTCTGGGCCCCTCACCACAAGAAGGATGTTGAGGCTCTGGAGTGAGTCCAGAGAAGAGCAACAAAGCTGGTGAGGGGGCTGGAGAACAGGTCTTATGAGGAGCGGCTGAGAGAGCTGGGGTTGTTTAGCCTGGAGAAGAGGAGGCTGAGGGGAGACCTTATTGCTCTCTATAACTACCTGAAAGGAGGTTGTGGAGAGGAGGGAGCTAGCCCACGAGTTGATGTCGTGTCACGGTTGTCGGGTGAAAGCCCCGGGGAAGGGGATGGCTGAGCAGAACACACACAGGCCAGCCGACACAGTTCCTCAGAAAGGGGTCGGAACCCTGACAAGTCCGCAGAGGCGCCTCAGGGACCCACCAGGGTGAAACACTCGTGTTCGCTTGGCGTGGAGACCAATGACGGTGTAACTAAGCAGGTTGCTTCACTGTCGAGATCTGCAGCTGGAAGCTGTTGTGGGGTCATCCCGTGTGAGGGGATTAAACACACGGACCTCAATCTGATGGATCGAAGACATTTTATTGAGTTAGCTGTTTCTTTATATACCCTTTTTAGTTACATAACTGGGTGCCCACAAGGGTATCTACTGTGTATTATTGGCTAAAGGTAGCTGTCCATAAAGCTATTTCCAACATATTATTGGCTAAACTACCGCACATCCTAAGAAACCAAGTTACACTGAAATTAACTGTGTTGATAGTTCTCTTTCATTGTTTTCCTTTCAGTTGGTACTCGTTCCCACCGAACTAGCTCTTGCATTCCTTTCAGCTGGCCTTTGTTTATCAGAAGGCTGTCTTTTCTTCTCACCAAACTGCCCTTTGTTTATCTTTCAGTTCTCTGTTTCAAGGCCTTGTTAGAATTGCTCGGTATCAATCAGTCCCGCAGCATCCAGGCCTTCTCTGCAAAATGTCTCCACAATTCCCGCTTTGTGTTTTTCAACTAAAGCCTTCAGGTGAAACATACAATTGGCTTGACGTTGTATACACTGTAACACACAGGATAATTGTTAAAGCAATTAACACCATTAAAAATAACATTCCTCTTTTGACCAACAGTTCTCATACCCATCCTGTTATCCACACATTCTTTCGAGAATCAATCACCCAGGGACCTCCTTTAACTACCACCCATAGGATTAAGAGCATCCATAATGTTAACATCCTCCTCATTCTTGTTGACTGCTTTCATAGTTGGGGCTTAACAGTTGTCACACAGCAACATGGGCATGATCCACTTCGCTGGTGCCCAAACTGGTCCTGTATCTGTTAAAACACAAGCATAACCTTGTCCCCATGTTAATAGCTTATACGGACCTGTCCATTGCCCATAATAACTGTTTTTCAATAGCACTTTCACATTGTCTTGTACTTGCTCTAATTTTGACAACATGGTTTGCATATGCTTCAACATTGGCACAATTTGATCATCTCCTGCTAATCACAAATAATTTATTGTATATTGCACCTTCATCAATCTGTTTTGCGGTATCTCTCCTGATTCCTCCCTTTTTTGTTTTGCTAACAATGTTTTTACTACTTGATGGGTACGTTCAATAATGGCTTGACCAGTGGGGGAATTTGGGATTCCTGTTTTATGTGATACACCCCACCTTCTTAGAAAAGCTTGTGTACTCTGCGAAACGTATGCTGGTCCATTATCTGTTGTTTGGTCTTAAGGTAGTTGTGGTAAAATATCCACTCAATAACTCGTAATGAATCTTTTGAATTTTCCTCCATTAATTGGCTTAATATCCCTTATGGTTGTCTGTGCTAGGGCCCAGCAGTTGCTGATGAGGGACACTGGAATGCAGAGTGTTCTCACAAATTGGCATTCCCCTAGAGAGATAACACCTTTAACTCCTCTGGGCTTCTGCAAAGCTGGAAAGGAAAAAACTTAGAAGGGAAGGAGAAGTGGGGGGCACTCACACACATACAGACACAAGGCTGGGCTTTTTCCATTTTTCTTCTCTTGCTCTTTTCTTTTTTTATGTTTTGCTAAGTATTTTAAAATTTTTCCTTCTGAAGCCTTTCATTCCAAAGATCCCCAGGTAAATCTACCTGTTTGCCGGCTTAGTGGACATTTGAGATTGAAAAGTCACAGAGATGTATTTCCAAGATTAAACCAATTTCTAAGTCTTACAAACTTTTGAAGCGCTTCAAACACACGCACACACACGACCACTCATTTCAAAGATAGCTGAATACATTCATACAATGTTGGTTATCGCTATTGGATCCACAATTTTTCGATGCTACGGATATTTAAACTACACACGGTACCAGGAACATACAATACTTAAAATATGCACATGCATTATCTAATAAGGCTTATAATGATTGTCTAACAAATATTTCACTTATGGTAATATATTGTTCTTCTTTGCTCTGTGAGTGCCGTACTTTGGAAGTTCATGATTTTTGTAGTTTCTGCATTCATAGAATCACGGACTGGTCAGTTGAGCCAAAACCTCCATCTCCCCGTATATAATTTCCCTTGCTTGAATTATTCCAGTAAAGCCTGCGTCTATAACAAAACGTCTTTCTGTCCAGTGTACAGTCAGGGCGGCAGCCATCAGCTGTGCTTGATAGGTAAATGATCCCAGCTGTTGTTGTAGGAGTTTTCAGACCGCACCATATCTTTCTATATTTGTCATTAGGATTTTTTTTCACTGATTGCAAAATTAAGGCTTCTGTAACTGCTCGGTTGTCTTACTTGCTTGTCAAGCACATCCTTCAGTCTGTCTATAAATGCCATATACGGGTCATGCCTGTTTCAGCTTTCCAACATCCAGTATCCTTAAAATTGTTTGATAAACCAAAAAGCCGCACCTGTTGTAAAATTGCATTATTTAAACTCTCTTGATTCTTGAACTGCTACCAACATTGTGTAATCGAGTCATTTCTTATTGTATCTGTTAACAGTCCCTTCTGTAATGCCGAAACTGTCTGAGTTTCGCATCAGCAGCAGAGGTGGTGAGTGGCCCCCCCTCGGCCCAGGGCAGTGGCCCCCCCGCAGCAGTAGCGGAACAGTTAGTACTTTCTCTACAGGTTTTCCAGTCTCCAGCCTCCCACGAAAAAGTCCCAGGAAAAGTTTGTAGCTGTTTAAGGTCACCACATCTCTGCTGATGAAAATAAATCAAAGTTCTCTCAGGGGCTGCTGGCCCCAGATCAAAGGGATTATCGGCAGTCGCTGATGGCCCTGCACTCGACTCCAAATATGGAATATCACTGTCCTCCTGCGTCCTTCCATGCTTTCTTAAATGAAACGTTTGAGAGCTCTCTGGGGGCATTTTTTTGCATTTTAACCATGTTGTGAGAATGGATATTAAGGAGATTCGTGTCAACATGACAGGAAATGGTGGCAATTGTGAAATTATGAATGTTTATCTTCAAGTTTAAGTGTTTAACCAAATTTGCGGTTTGACATTTTTGCGGGGTTTAGCTGTATTGGATTTTGCAGACTGGTGTTGTGTGAGGATGGGGGGGGCTCTGTGTTTGCGGAGCCTCGGGGAGGAGCACTTGTGCAGTCTGGGAGGGGCCGAATGTACTAAGGGGAAGAAACGTTCTTGGAGGTGATTGTAATATTCATGAAACTGAATGAATATCCATGAGAACAAATGTATAAAAAGGTGTGGCCAGCATGGTTTAGCGTGCGTGTTAGTAGAGCAGGAGCTCCCCGCGCACCCAGCACTGTATTACCCAGCTCCCCATCCCCGGATAATAAAATACTTCACTGCTGAATTGGCCTGGCACTGTAGTCATTTATAACAATGTCAATAAAAGTTCTAAGGCCTTTCCTTCTATGCGTGCTCCTCCTTTCTTTAAAATATGCTTAAACATTTCCAACACTGACTTTTCTTCTGCTCACTGTTTCTTTAAAATATGCTTAAACATCTTCAACACTGACTTTTCTTCTGCTCACATATTCACACCCATTTCTCTATGGGTACTATCTTGGCTGCCTACCTGTCCCGGGACTTTTTCTTCTTCTTCTCAAACTCTGCGCCTACTTGGGTGACTGGTCAGCCGAGTGTTCCCCCCCGGACACATCACGATGGGGTGTGCTCTATCACCCAGCATACCGCAGTATCTCTGTCATCTTCAGTATCTCCGGCTCTCCTCAGGAGGTCCGGTCATCTCGAGCATCTCTGGCTAGCTTAAGTAGCTCCAGTCAGAATCAGGCTGCGAGTCGTGTCTCAATCGGGGTCACCATCTGAGGGGATTAAACGCACGGACCTCAATCTGATGGATCGAAGACATTTTATTGAGTTAGCTGTTTCTTTATATACCCTTTTTAGTTACATAACTGGGTGCCCACAAGGGTATCTACAGTGTATTATTGGCTAAAGGTAGCTGTCCATAAAGCTATTTCCAACATATTATTGGCTAAACTACCGCACATCCTACGAAACCAAGTTACACTGAAATTAACTGTGTTGATAGTTCTCTTTCATTGTTTTCCTTTCAGTTGGTACTCGTTCCCACCGAACTAGCTCTTGCATTCCTTTCAGCTGGCCTTTGTTTATCAGAAGGCTGTCTTTTCTTCTCACCGAACTGCCCTTTGTTTATCTTTCAGTTCTCTGTTTCAAGGCCTTGTTAGAATTGCTCGGTATCAATCAGTCCCACAGCATCCAGGCCTCCTTCTCTGTAAAATGTCTCCACACCCGTGGGTCTGAAGTTCTCCAGCATGGAGGCCGTGTGCTGGGACCACCCATCTACTTGCTAAGCCAGAGGGACCAGCTCTAGGGGTGAAAAGGTGACGCGGCGTTGGGCGTCCTCGCCCCACGAGAGCCGGTAGCACCAGGAGCTTCCGTAGCGTGAGGGTATCTGCAGCTGAGGTGGCTTCTTTTGCCTCTCTCTGCCCAAATTGGGCAGATCTCATCCTTCAAACGAATGCAGAAGGCTCCATACACTCCCAGATCCCATAGAAAGTGAAGTTTGTGGATTCCCCAACTGCAGTAACCCCTACTGCTGCCTGTGGGTTGTTGCGCTAAAGATACCCTTCGCGTAGGGAGGAGCCCTGTGGGAGATGGGTGATGCGCTGACATAAACAGTGTCCCGTGGGCGGTGTGTCTCCTTGGAACCGTGCGAAAGCCAACCTCCGCTTTCTCTTCCCCTCTAGAGCGGGCAGAGGATGGGCTGCAAGGCTGAGAAAACCGGAGCAAGGCAAGCGGCCAGCTAGACTCAGAGTAGGGAGAAACGCTGATGCCTGGTTAACAGGGGAGTTTTCACTGCTGAAACGGATGAGAACAGACGTCACAAGCGTCCTTCTGTTTGGAGCCAGCAAGGGGGCTAGAACCGTTTCTCTGGGGAAAATTTGCACACAGCCGAGAGGGTTCCCTCGTGGGAGGTGACTGAAACCCAATTTCCAATCCTGATTTCGTGAAGGAGAAGAAAGGGCTGTGAGACCTGAAGGCAGGGCTTTGCTTCAAGGCAGAGGTGAGTGAAATAAGCTTGAGTTTCTCATGCTTCTTCCTGCGTCCTCAGAGTCTGTCCTCTACTTCAAGTGTGGCCGAACCGGTGCCTTAGGAGGTCATCAGGAAGTCATCGGGTGAGAAAGAGCGGCTGCTAAAATATTTCTCCTGTTAGCTTAAGGGCTAAGATATCCCACGGCGGTGAACTCGGGGTCAGGAGATGGAAGCGCGGCCTTTCAGAGGCTGCGGTACCTGAGTGAACTGCAGTACGCCCGCCTCTCTCGAGAAAAGCCTCCGTTCGGAAAAGTCGGTCGCTTGTCCTCCCTCTGATGGCCTCGGAGTGGCAAGAAGAGCTAGAGGAGCTCTGCCCAGTCCCATGGCAGACTCGGGCCAGTCTGGCACAGCTTAGAGCTCGCCAGGTGCTGGTGTGTCACACACGGTGGTGAGAGCTGTGGGGGCAGGGAGCGTTGGTTCATTTAAAGCACGGTTACTTGGAGTATTTTGCCATAACAACTCCTTCCTTTTGCTCTGTCAGCAGAGAGAATCTGTCAGAAGTATTGGTGATGAGAAAGCCCCTGCAGGATCCCGACCCCTCCCCCGGGAGAGGGGGAGAAGCGACGTGGCGGTGCCCTCCAGGCCAGCAGCGTTTGTGGCTTTCTTGGGACTCATCTTTGCTAATCACTGTCAATCGAGTTGACGGCGCAACCTGGAGCGTTCTCCACTTTGAGTTAGCACGTGATGGCATCGCATTTAGGGAATGCCAGATCGAGATGACAATACTAGGGTGCGATGTGCTTCGCCAGCCGAACCTGTGCGAAGGGAAGCATTGCTTTCAATTCAGGGAACAAAATCATTCCTTGCACCAGCAACAAAAAGGGAGCTTCGAGGTAACCCCAAGGGGTTATGCGTGAGCATACTAAATGAGGCAGTGTCACTGTTGAGCCGCCTTGAGACTGTGTTTTCGAGTTTCTCTGTTGCAAACTGACTGCTCATTAACTTTACAACTGATCTGAAAAAAGCCCCTAAACCCAACAAGCAAAACCACCCCTGCAAATGACAAGGCAGCTCTGCCGAGATGGCGGGGTTTCAGAGCTGTACAAGCGTGGTCGTGGGAGCGGAACAATCTCTGTAAAATCCACAACCTCAAAGTGTGTCTCGCATCTTCCTGGTGGCTCACTCCAGTGCCCGAGGCAGCGAGCGGTCTTACAGACAGATGCCTGCCTGCCACCTTTGCACTGATGATCCCCCACTGTGAGTTTCACCTTCGTCAAAACTGCAAGCGTTTGCTTCATTTCGGCTTTGATTGCTGTTTTCACAGGTTCACGAGGCAAACCCGGTGTGTAAATAAATACCGCAGCGTAGGAGTGAAGCCCGGCAACTGGCCACTGACTGTGCCGAAGTCTCCTGATGTCTCAGGTAGATGCCGGTGCGGATGGGCGTGCGTGTGATCATAGGAGGGAGGTCTCGTCCCTCTCCACTCTCTTGACAGGTGGAGAAGAGAGGGAGCAGTTGCTTTCGTGCAGCTGCTCAGTCTCCATCCTACGCTTGGTTCCGTTCTTGTTATGCTTGACATGCGGGCGGAGGTGAACTCTGTCTGCGGCATGGCACATGGGCAGTGCCGTGCGGGCTCCGTGGCCTTGCTTCGTGTCCAGGCATCTTGTCCTCTGGAGGCTAAACCAGGCTTTGTTCCTTCATACAAATAACGTGTCCCTGAACTAAGCCAAAATTCCTCTCCCAATCGCTGCCTCTTGCTGCCGGGCTGAATCCCTTTCCTGCAGAGGCTTTGGTGACAGGTGCTTGCTGAACGGGCGATGATGCGCGTGTCTGGAAGAGCTGCCTCGCTGTTGCACCTCTTGCTTTCACGTGCATGTTCCTCAGGCCTGTAGTCTGCGCTAAGCTTGAGTTGCGTGCAGTAAAGTGGCTTCTGCCAGCTGGTGCGTTGCAGGTCTGACCCCGGCAACAGAAGAGGCGTGCCGGGGAGCCTTTTGTGCCTCAAAAGGAAGATAAAAAGCAGGGCACCTGGGCTGCTTTTCTACGCTGGGCTGTCACATGGGCATGATTTAGAACATCTTAGTATAACGAGTTGACACTGGGTAAGGTTCAGTTTGGTTTCGCTTCTCTTTTTGACCAAGTACATCTAACAGAATAACTGTTAAAATGAACTGCATTCTCTCTGGACTTCTCTGAACCTTGGTACGGTGACACTGCTTTCCGTCTGGCGAGTCCTCCCGTTCCTTGCAGCTTCCTTTTGGGGGGGCGAGTGAAAACTTTGGCCATTATTTTGAAGGAGATTCTCTTCTCGGCTTTCTTTGGGTGGGCTGTAGCACGGGGGCTGCAGGGGTTTGAAGGTCAGAGAAGGAAACGTGAGCAGAGGAGGAAAGGGCTTTTGTCTCGGGGCCGAGGGCCGCCTCATCTCGTCACCCTGCTAACGTTCCTTTCTGTGTGTTCCCTCCCGCAGATCTCTCGCCTTGGCGCCATGTGGGAAGCGGATTCCTCTCCTTCTCCTGCCTGCGCCCAGGCCAAAGGCGCGGCCTCACCGGGACCCTCTGTCCTGGTCGCGCTGCCGCCAGCTTTGCTGTGTGACCGGGAAGAGCGTGTCTGTCTCTGGGGACCCTTTGGCCTCTTCTGTCCAGGCACGGGGAAGCCGGAGGAACCCTTTGTAAAGTGGCATTGTCTGCATTAAAGCTTTTGATCGGTTGCCGGCTGCTGAGTGTGTTTTGCTTTTTTGGTGTCTGAAGCAAAGAAAGAAGAAGGCGGCAGAGGCCGTTTGGGGCACGTGGCGATGGTGCCATGAGCCAGGGTCCGGCACGAGGAGCACCGCTCCGTGCAGCGCAGGTTCTGAGTTGGCAGCCCGCTTCACTGTACGGGCGGCCGAATGACTCGGATGGACTCGCTGGCGTGCCGGGGGTGCGTGCTAGATTGTGATGGCGTGCAGATGTTCGGCAGGGAAATGTTCCCGCTGTTGATGCGTCTGCCGCTTCAAAAGTCCCCTCGTGTCAGCTTGGAATTCCGTGTGTTTTCCTGCAGCGGGTCAGTTTTTCCTTTCGAGCCTGCCCGTATTTCACAGCAGAAGTGCTTCCTGTAGGAACGGCTTCCGTTGTCCAGAGATGGTGTGCGGGAGCGGGGGGAAGCTGCGGCCGTTCCTCTGGAAGTGCCACCTCTGTCTTTCAGCTTCTGCCTGGAGGGAGAGTGGTTAAGGTGAGCGAGGTTTCCTGACCACAGAGGGGTCTGAAAGCGTCCCCTCGGTGCAGGAAGAGCGGAGCCTGTGGCCGCAGCTGTAACCATTAGCGCAGCCCTGCTCGCCATGGGGCTGCCCATGCGCCACGGAATGGAGGGATTAAAGCATGGACTTCAATCTGATGGGTCGAAGGCACTTTATTGAGTTAGCTGTTTGTTTATATACCCTTTTGGGTTACATAACAGGCTGTCCACAAGGCTATCTACAGCATATTATTCGCTAAAGGTAGCTGTCCATAATGCTATTACTAACATATTATTGGTTAAACAACTGTGCATGCTAAAAAACCAAGTTACACTAAAATTAACTATGTTGATATTTTTCTGCTTTTGTTTTTCTCTCAGTTGGTGTTTCTTCCCACCAAACTAGCTCTTGTTTTTGTCTCAGCTCTCTCTTTCAAGGTCTTGTCAGAGTTGCTCGATATCAACAAGGCCCACAGCATCGAGTCCTTCTTCCCTGTAAAATGTCTCCACAGCGGAACCGGAGCCATGTGCCGGTGCCTCGCTGGGGGTCGGCCCGAGGGAAGGCAGGCAGGGACTGCGATGCTCCGGAGCCCGGCAGCGGGTGAGGGTTGTGCGGGCAGCGCCGCGGGAGCTGCTGCTCCAGCCGATTCGGCGCCTGTCGGGGTCGATCCCACAAGGGGAGAAAACGGTAAAAATGGGAATAGTGGCAAAAATAGCTTTGCCCGACTCGGTGCTGCCGCGTTGTGGACACATAGCGGCACTGCAGCGAGGGTTTAAAGATCCCCCCGCCCCGTCAGCTTTCAAAAGCCGTGCCTACCCCCTACTTTCTTACCCCATTGGCTGAGCCGCACGCCACTCAGATCGCAGCAGCCAATCAGCAGCAGCAGAGGACCCGGGGGGGGCGGGATTGCAGCGAGCGCTCCCATTGGCCGGGATCCCTGAGCTCGGGATGAATGGGGCGGGCACTCAGTGCTGCCGTGCCGTGGCCATGGAGCGGGACTGCAGCTCGGAGCGGGGAGGGGGCGCATTTCGAACAGAAACCAGAAAAGTGTGGCCCGGCACAACTGCAAGGTTGGGGAAACAAGAGATGGGGAACGGCAGCAAGTTCCTGCCCGACAAAGGAAACCTACTCCTCCCACCCAGACAAAAAAAACCCAGATCCCCCTGAAGAACAAATAGGAAGAGCTGCAGGTGGAATCCACCCCCAAGGATGAGGATGATGGCTCCCACAGCCTAGAATCTTTCCCTAGGCTGCGCCATCCTCAGAAAACCATAAAAACATCCTCCATTAAGAAGAAGAGGAGAGTGAGTGTCGTAGGGGATTCCCTTCTAAAAGGAATGGAGGGACCCATCTGCAGACTGGACCCGCTCCACAGAGAGGTCTGCTGCTTACCGGGAGCATCGGTGAAGGAGGTAACTAGAAAACTTCCTTCCCTGGTCCAAGAGACGGATTATTATCCTCTGATAATATTCCAAGTTGGAAGTGATGACATAGAGAACAGAAAGACGAAAGCCATTAAGAGAGACTTCAGGGCTCTAGGGAGAATGATGGAGGGCTCTGGGGCTCAAATAGTATTTAGCTCCATTACAATGCTAAACACAGAGGAGCAAGAAGTCAAAGAGAAGAATTTGATTAATACCTGGCTCCGGGCCTGGTGTGAGGAGAGGGGCTTCGGCTTCTTTGATCATGGGGTGGCTCATGCACCTCCAGGCTTTCTTACTAGGGATGGGACACGCGTATCTCCTAGAGGGGCTAAAGCCCTTGCTAAAAATCTAGCAAGGCTCATTAACCGAGCTTTAAACTAGATGTGAAGGGGGAGGGGGATTAGACCAGGCTAGACAGAAGTGAGCCTGGAAGTGGGACACCAGTGGCTCAGAGATGGTGTGCTGGTGAGGACCACCAGTACATCACCACAGAACAAGTGTGGGCGGTTACAACTGATGACGGTAAGGAAGAAGCTGGCACTCTGGCATTAGCTACTCCAATGACCAGGCAATTGGGAATAAACTCTATTCCCTCTATGAGGGCTGAAGGTTCGCCAGCCCAGCTGAAGTGCATTTATGCCAATGCATGCAGCATGGGTAATAAGAAGGAGGAGTTGGAAGCTGTTGTAGAGCAAGGAGGCTACGATGTCATTGCCATCACAGAAACATGGCGGGATGACTCATATAACTGGAGTTCAGCTATGGTGGGGTACAAACTCTTCAGGCAGGACAGGAAGGGTAGGAGAGGAGGCGGGGTAGCCCTCTATGTAAGAGAGGATTTAGATACCATTGAGATGGATTGTGGTGATCGAGTGCCTGTGGGTTAAAGTCAGAGGAGCCCCAAAGAAGGCAGATTTTGTGATGGGAGTCTGTTACAGACAGCCCAGCCAAGAAGGAGCAGCTGATGAGTTCTTCTATAAACATCTGGGGTTAGTCTCTATATCTATGCCTCTTATTCTCATGGGAGCCTTCAGTCTTCCAGATATCTGCTGGAAGTACAATACAGCAGAAAGGAAGCAGTCCGGGAGGTTCCTGGAGTGCATGGAAGACAACTTCCTCGCACAACTGGTGAGCAAACCGACAAGGGAAGGTGCCCTCCTGGACCTGCTGTTAGTGAACAGAGAAGGCCTTGTGGGGGATGTGGCGGTAGGACGCCTGGGACAAAGCGATCATGAGATGATAGGGTTTTCAGTTCTAGGTGAGGTGAAGAGGGTGGTTAGCAGGACAGTCGCACTAAACTTCCAGAGGGCAGACTTTGGACTGTTCAGAAGGCTGGTTGGCAAAGTCCGATGGGAGACAGTCCTTAAGGGCAAGGGAGCCCACGAGGGCTGGGAGCTCTTCAAAAAGGAAATCCTAGCAGCTCAGGAGAAAGCCATCCCCATGTTCCAGAAAAAGAGTCGGCGGGGGAAAAAAACAGCTTGGTTGAGCAGGGAGATCTTCAGAGATATCAAAAAGAAGAGAAATGTCTATGAGCTTTGGAAGAAGGGACAGGCGTCTTGGGTGGACGACAGGAGGGAAGAGAGATTGTGCAGGGAAAAAATCAGGAGGGCTAAGGCCCAACTAGAAATCAGATTGGCTAAGTCTGTGAAAGATAACAAAAAATCTTTCTATAAATATAGTAACAATAAAAGTAGGACTAGGGAGAATATACAGTACCAATTGGGTGCAGAAGGAACAACAGTAACAGGACATGAGGACAGGGCTGAGGTACTTAATGCCTTCTTTGCCTCAGTCTTTAATTGTAAAGAAAGTTGTTCCCTCCGTGTACAAACCCAGGAGTTAGAGGAGCAGAATGAGGCTCCCATGATCCAAGAGGAGGTGGTCAGAGCCTTGCTTGCCCAGCTAGACACCCACAAGTCTATGGGGCCGGATGGGATCCACCCAAAGAGTATTGAAGGAGCTGGCGGATGTGCTGGCCAAACCCCTTTCCATCATCTTCCAGCAGTCCTGGAAGACTGGGGAAGTCCCACTGGACTGGAGGCTGGCTGATGTTGTGCCCATCTACAAGAAGGGCCGCAGGGAGGATCCAGGGAACTACAGGCCTGTCAGTCTGACCTCAGTGCCAGGGAAAGTCATGGAACAGGTGATCTTGAGTGCTATCATGAAGCACATGCAAGAGAACCGGGTGATCAGACCCAGTCAACATGGGTTCACAAAAGGCAGGTCTTGCCAGACTAACCTGATCGCCTTCTATGACAAAGTGACTCGGCTGCTGGATGAGGGAAAGGCTGTAGATGTATCTTCCTGGACTTCAGTAAAGGCTTTGACACAGTTTCTCACAGCATTCTGCTTGAGAAACTGTCAGCCTCTGGCCTGGACAGGCGCACACTCTCCAGGGTGGAAAACTGATTTTAAGGCTGGGCCCAAAGAGTTCTGGTAAATGGCATTAAATCCAGCTGGAGGCCAGTGACAAGTGGGGTTCCCCAGGGCTCAGTGCTGGGTGCAGCCCTGTTCAATGTCTTTATCAATGACCTGGATGAAGGCATTGAGTGCACCCTTAGCAAGTTTGTGGATGACACTAAGCTGGGTGGAAGTGTTGATCTGCTAGGGGATAGGGAGGCTCCAAAAGGATCTGAATGGGCTGGACAGGCTGGACTGAGTCCAATGGCATGAGGTTTAACAAGGCCAAATGCCGGGTCCTGCACTTGGGGCACAACAACCCTATGCAGTGCTACACACTAGGAGAAGTCTGGCTAGAAAGCTGCCTGGAGGAGAAAGACCTGGGGGTGTTGGTTGACAGCCAACTGAACATGAGCCAGCCGTGTGCCCAGGTGGCCAAGAAGGCCAATGGCATCTTGGCTTGTTTTAGAAATAGTGTGACCAGCAGGTCCAGGGAGGTTATTCTCCCTCTCTACTCAGCACTATTGAGACCGCTCCTTGAATACTGTGTTCATTTCTGGGCCCCTCACCACAAGAAGGATGTTGAGGCTCTGGAGCAAGTCCAGAGAAGAGCGACAAAACTGGTGAAGGGGCTGGAGAACAAGTCTTATGAGGAACGGCTGAAAGACCTGGGGTTGTTTAGCCTGGAGAAGAGGATAGATATTACTTTGGCCTGTAACAGTTGGCAGCTGAGCAACTCTTCTTTATCTGGTCTGTGGGTATGCAAGCCTTCCTTATTAGTAGAGTTTTGTATTTTTCCTGAACTTGCCAGTGAGGTTTGCTCTAGTATCAGTCACAGCAGTTGTTACCCTGTCCTTGTTATCCATTGTGTTTTTTTACAATCATTGAATTTCTAATTTAGGTCTTTGAGTAGTCAAATCCCACTGTTGTGAGTTTTTCCATTGGCTGACTGCCTCTCTAATTCCAGTCTCCATTGCTGTATAGTTAGTGTCCTGTCGTTTTATGTCTTCTGTGTTTACAATCTTTACTGGTTTTCAATAAGAATATTTTGTCAAGTTCTTTTTGCTCACTCCTGCGACTAAAGTCAGGTAACTTCCTAAAATTTGGATTCCCCTGGCTCATCTTACTTTTGTCCTGGGTATCACCACTGCCGCTCCTACAATGTGAGCAGTGAGGAGGAGAGGAGAGGTAAGCAGACTGCATGGAATTTTGGGGCACCGGTGAGGTAGTCGGGCTTATTCTCAACATTGTGGGGCTGATGGTGAGGAGGAAGTTAAGTATGTCTCGAAGAGCGAAGTATTATTTGGCAACTCAGTATTTACTTTTGGTTCGGCAGGCACTGTGTGGGCCACCTCGGGAATGGGAAGAGCATTTGAGATGAGCTGGGTAGTAGGGAGAAGGAGCATGGGACAGACTTCTCACAAGCATGACAGTAATTCTCTTAATTTAGTTACCCCAGGTGATAACAGCTGCAGCATCTGACATTAGAACCACTGCAGAGCAAGTGAGTGGAACAACATGGCAGTTAGGCAGAGCAAGTTGTTGTGTGAGGTGCTGACATTGATCAGTGCAATGCTGACTGTCAGCGCTATTTCAGTTTTCCATTTGGTTTTCTTGCAGATGGCAAAGAGGAACCTGTCAGCTGTAGGATCACCTCAGGGAGCTGATGCTGTTTGAGTTTTTTTTTCTGCTGAGGATGTCTCCTGGCCATCTGAAAGTCAAGTTGAGGGACCAGGGCTGGGGTGGGGCATGGCAGAGGGGAGAAGGCTGCGCATGGCAGGGAGGGGTTTTAAAAGTACCCTAGGGGAAAGGGCTGTGCAGGAAGTGTCCCCTTTGGGCCGGGAGAGGCAGACAGTGTTACTTTTCAGCCCAAAGCTAGCATGTTCCAGGCAGGGCAGTTCCAGCTTGTGTCTGTGCTGTGTGCTTTATGTTCTGTTTGTCTCTTTCATGTTTCTTGGGCCTTGATGTCCCCTTTGCTTTAAAGGAATGCAGCATATGACTTGAGCAGCATCTCTAGGGTCTTGAATGCCTGTACGCATGAGTACAATACCAATTAGGCACCGTTCTTCTTGCATCATAACCTTAAAGTGTGGATTGGCTTCACATTTTGGAAGTTTCTAGTCAGCCATCTTTTCCTGTGGCCTTGCAGCCTGTGTTGGCAGTCACAATCGCTAGTCATATATTTTCCAGGATCTCTGTTGATCTGGGACTTGTTCTGTGCATCTTTGGTGTCTTTAGGCCTTTAAAAGGGGCTTCTTGCATGTTCATCCTCCCAGCTGTGGCCTCATATCTTTGTAATGAGCGATCCAATACCACATGCTGGATATGCCTCAAGCGCCATCTCTAGGGTCTTGAAGGCTTGAACTCATCAATGCAGTGTCGATCGGGCACTGCTTTTCTTGCATCGCGATCCTAAAGCCTGGCTCGGTCTTGTGTTTTGGAAGATTCCGGTCAGTTTTCTTTTGCTCCAGCCTTGCAGCCTGTGTCGTCGTCTGCGATAGTTAGTCATCCATTTTCTTGAATCCCTTTCCTGGGACTTGTTCTGCACATCCTCTGTATCTTTAGGCCTTTAAAAGGGGCTTCTTGCGCATTCATCCTCCCAGTTGCGGACACCACACATGTGTTGTGTCTAAGCATGTTTCTACTTGCAGGTTCAGCCTGTGGCCTCAGAGGGGCAAAGCTTCATGTCAACAAGTGGTCTGAGAAGGCGAGATGGTTGTCTGAATTGGTGTCTAAGAGCAAAGTATTATGTAATAACTCAGCTGAGCGTGCGTTTTTTGCAGGTTCCGTTCTGGAGTTTCTGGAAGAGGGTGAGCGTCTGAGGTGTGGCTGAGTCATAGTGAGGAGGAGCAGGGGACTGTTGGTTTCTCATAAGCACAAAAGTAATTTTGTCTCTTGGAACTGTAGGTGCCCCAGGCAATGACAGCTGCTGGGCCTGATGTCTGAGTGAGCATGGGGCAGGTGAGCAGAATGCCTTGGCAGTTTTGCAGTGGGTGCGGTGGCGTAGTACAAGATGTTGGCAGTGAGCAGTGTGGTGCTGACTGTTGGCACTGTGTCTTCCTGTTTGTTTTTCTTGCAGATGCTGATGAGGAACCCAGTGACTGCAGGATTATTTCTGTTATCTAATGTGACTTGAGCTGCTGTGGCCAAGGACAGCTTTGGTTATGGCCCTCTGAAAGCTAAGTTTAGGGACTGGGGCAGGGAAGCAGGGAGCAGGCTGGGGATGGCAGGGAAGGGTTTTGAAGGTAGCGTAGTGGAGAGGGCTGTGCAGGGAGAGTCCTCTTTGGGGAGGTAAAGGCAGAGGGGCCTATTTCTAAGGCCAAACCTAGCATGAGCAGGGCAGTTCCAACCTGTGTCTGTTGTTGTCTAGTTTCTGTAGTCCATGTGCCGTGTCTTAAATTTTCTGCAGGTCTTGATGTCCTCTTTTGTGCTCAAGGCATGCTGGCCGTGCCTTGGGCACCATGTCTAGGGTCCCGAATGCTCATACTCATCAGTGCAGTGTCGATTGGGCACTGCTTTTCTTTCATCGCGATCCTAAAGCCTGGATCAGTCTTGTGTTTCAGAAGATTCCAGTCAGTCATCTTTTGCTGCAGCCTTGCAGATTGTGTCAGCATCTGTGATTGTTAGTCATCCATTTTCTTGAATCCCTGTTCTGGGACTCATTCCGTACATCCTCTGCATCTTTAGGCTTTTAAAAGGGGCTTCTTATGTGTTCATCCTCCCAGTTGCGGCCACATCTCTTTGTAATGATCCACGGCCCTTCACTTGTCCAGGGCTGCCATAGGTTTTTCCTCGTAGCCCTGTACATCGTCTTGTCTGATGGCATGCCTGGTCCGGGAGTCCTTCTTGTTGCCATGAGTTTTCTTTTGTCCCCAGTTCACGACATCGGTCTTGCGTGTGGTGTTGTTCTGTGTGTATTTGTGTCTGGTTGGAGCTGCTCTGCCTGGTGCATAGAGGTAATAAGAGTCAGCAGAGGTAGAGTGGCCAGATTCTGTGGTTAACATGCTGGCGTGACTAGACCTTGCAGTCTAGGGGCGTACATTACGTTGCAGAACTAGTAGCCCTAGATGCGGCGGGTGAGGAGGGTAGTTTCTGCTTGGCTTTGCAGCCATGGAGAGGATGACCCAAAGTGTGTGGGAGAAGCCAGTGGAGCCGTAGCGAAGCGGTTTGAAATCCAAGGGGGTGGGAATTGATGTTTGGGGGTGGTTGTGGAGTAGCTTTGCTTGTCTGTAATGCGCAGTAGAGGTGGTCTCGCTAAAAGGAAGTGAGAGGCTTGGAATTTTTACGGTGTCACTGAGCATCAGGGGGACTTCTTTGTTGTGTTTTTCAGATGCAGAGGGATGACCTGTGCGCCAAAGGCCGCTGATGGAGTTCCGTGTGGGTAGAGTGCCACAGCGAGGTGGGTCAGCCATGGTGTCGGTGGGACGATGTGACCAGTGGCTATATGACTAGATAACGGGTTTTGGTTTTGTTTTCGCTTTGAAGGCACAGGGCAATGGGCAAAGCAGTAGAGTGGCAGAGGAGCTGGTTTGGACAAGGAGAGCAACAGTGAGTTGCGTGAAGTAGCAGGTATTGTTCAGGTGTCCTGAAGTCCATGAAGGTACAGCCATCCTTTGGTGCTTGTGGATTACAGGTAGAGCACATCCTCACCATGGCAGCCCAAGATGATGGAGGCTGGGTGGGTGAGTGATCAAGGTAACGTAGCAGGAGATGGAATTCACTGGGAGCTGCCTGTTTACCTGTTTAACCATCCTCTTTCTATACGCTGCACTACTCTAGCTACATATTGTGAAGCTGTAACTATATTAAAGGGACTATAATGCCGTTCAAAGGCTTTGACCACTGCATATTATTCCACTACTAGTGTTGATCCTTCTACTATATAAACTACACTTGATTTGCTCACTGTCTATTTTCTTTTCCACGTTAGTACTGCTCTTCCTGTTTTTCCTGAGCCATCAGTAAAAGTTGTAGGGCCGTCAACCAGTCACTTTCTACATAAGGGCTTCTGTTCTATTTGTAATGTTTGTAAAGAGGAAAATTGATGATTTGGTAAATGGATATCAATACTTCCTGGATAATCTGTTAGAGCTACTTGTAAATTCAAAATATTTGCCATACACCACTTAACGCATTATTTTGTCATTGGGATATAAATGATTCCTGGCCTAATAACTGAACAGTTCTTTTTCTTCCCTTGCTGATTATCATTGTAATCATTTTGAGTCTAGTGACTATGTTTGGGGTTTTTTTAAGGCTGATGTGGTAAAATATCCACTCAATGATTCAAAATGAATCTTTTTAATTTTCCTCTATTCATTGGCCTAATATCCCTAACGGTTGTCTGCAATAGGGCCCAGCAGTTGCTGATCTGATAGGGGACACTGGAATGCAGAGTGTTCTCACAAATTGGCATTCCCCTAGAGAGAGAACACCATTAACTCCTCTGGACTTCAGCAAAGCTGAAAAGAAGAGGGGGAGGGGCACTCAAAAGAAGGGGGGGGAGGGGCACTCACACATGCACAGCTTGCAAGGCTAGGCTTTTTCCATTTTTTTTTCTCTCTCTTTCCTTTTTTTGTTTTGCTTGGTATTTTAAAATTTTTTCTTCTGAAGCCTTTCATTCCAAAGATCCCCAGGTAAATCTACCTTTTTGCCAGCTTAGTGGACATTGATATTGAAAGGTCCCAGAGATATATTTTCAAGATTAGGCAAAACCAATCGTCTTACAAAACCAAAGCGTCTTACAGACGTTTGAAGTGCTTCAAACACACACACACACGACCACTCATTTCAAAGCTAGCTCAATGCATCCATATAATGTTGATTATGACTAGTCAATAATAACAGAACAAGTATTTAAATTCCAGTAAAATACTGCTCTTTGTTGCTCTGTGAGTGTCGTACTTTGCAGGTTTATAATTTTTGTAGTTTCCGTATTCATAGAATCATGGACTGGTCAGTCGAGCTCCGTCTCCCCATATGCGATTTCCTGCATGGGCTACGATTGCTGGAAAACAAATCAGATGAGTGATTCTAGTGCCCTTTGATATGCCCAGGAGGCATAGGCATCCAAGCTATTAGTTGCATCGCTCTCGTAAAGTCGGCATCAGTCAATTCTGGTAAAACAAGCAATCTTTGTAACAGGTGATCATGCAATTAACAGTGCAGTAAGTCCGTTTTCTGCATTCTCTAAGGCTAATTGTTTAAGCAACGCTTCTCTAGCGGCAATATTGCCTGCCTGCTTATTTAAGGCCTCTTGTAGTTTGTCTAGAAAAGTCATGTAATAAATGCCATTTTCCCGATTTCCTTTTTATCACAAATACAGCTGTGTTCCAAGGACTATTAATTGGGACTATATGCCCTTGATCTATTTGCTCCTCCACTAAATTTTGCAAGGCACTCAATTTTTCACTTGTTCATGGTTCCAATACCTATTCCCATTGCACTTAACACATCTCTCCCCCTAAGATTAGTGGAATGTGCACAACAAAGGGTCGTACTACAGCCATTTTAAGATGTTCTGGCTTCCCCCTACTTTTTTTTTTAAAAAAAAAACAACTTAATGTGCACTTCAACATAAGATGCTGAGTTTGTAGGGACTAAACCAAATGTATTCCAGGGATTCTTGTGGACCCAAAACCTTGTGAGCCACACTCTCTAGAGTCAGCTTGGAACACAGCTGCTTTGAATGAAATTAATTTTACTATCCATCTATCCTTTGGTATTAATACTAGTGGAGATGTTGTCCATAACACTAGTGGAGACGGCGTCTGTCACGGTCCATTCATAAGTGGACGCGTGATGGTTCGTTTCATTTATGATTTCAGAGTGCAAATAATTCAAAGAGTCAAGGGAGTCAAATTTCAATCTAAACTGGCGCTTTATTAATTGTGCTCATAAAGCAACTTACGATAGAAAGAGACAGAGAACAAGGAAAGAGATGGGGAGAAGAGGGAAGGCAAAGGCATAGCTACCACCATGGGTCCACTCATGTCCGGCGTCTCTGGGAGTCCCGATCCAGAAGGCGTTCCGCTGTTTCGGTCTTTGATGGAGGTGATCCCACGGTGGGGGGGTCTTCTTCCATTTTGGTCTTCTGTTCCCCCTAATTCAGCTGCTCCAGAGCTGTCTTTTATGCTAGTGAATACACCTGTGACCCGCCTTTGACTGTGGAGATGCGCCAATCTCCACCTAGCAGGCCACACATGCCAAGAGAAGAATGTCTGCAGGTCTCCTCCCCTTGCGCATGCACTCCTTCTGGCGGCGGTGGTTGACCTGGGGTCTCCCGACGAAGGCCAGTAGTCATCATCACCTTGCGCACATGCTCTGTTGGCTATGGGTCTGTGGTAAGTCCCGTCATTAATCTTCCTGTCTTTTCCTCCTTGCTTTATGGATCTTTCACAATGGTAGGGAGCAAGGAGGCTTGAAGACAGGTACAAAACATTTTTGAGATAAGGAGGCAGGTACGGATAGTTAGGTACAAAGCATTCGTTCCATACCAGCTTTGGCCGTTTTTCTGAGGCCTGCATTTGTGATTTATACAGTCAAGTTCTGAGGCTAAAAATGAGAAAATGTTGAGACAGAAATCGATCCTTTGACCGACTCTTACAGCGTCCATACCCTTGCTTGAATTATTCCAGTAAAGCCTGCATCTATGACCCCAGGTAAAACAAAGATTCCCAACCGAGTTATTGATAATCACTCTAATTACAAGGCAGTCAAGCCACCCCCCCAATGGTCCTTTTACGTTCCGTGGTATTGTGTGAACTGCAGATGATTGCGGCATTACTGCAATGGTGGTGGTCACGTCTATTTCGGTGCTGCCTCTGGTTCTTGCTCTGAGGTGAGAGCTGTTGCTTGCCGTGGACGCATGTGTGTTGGTATGTGCCTCCGAACCATGCTTTGCTCCCGGTTTTCCAACAATACTGTCCCATTCTTATTCCATTTTGATCTACATCAACTGGCAAAATGTTTATCCGGCTGTTGGGAAATGGTTAAGTGAACAAGGACATGTTCCCTTGAAGGAGCTGTATAAACAATCTCCTTGTTAAACGATGAGCTAAGAGCAGCTGGCTGTACAAGCAATTCTTCTTGATAACATTAAGCCTGACTCTAAGATAAGTCAGCACATAGCCTAGAACACCGTAACCAAAACAAGACGTTGTGTCCTTGAACATAGAAACTATAGCAAGATGTTAGAAGCAAAATAGCACGTAGTAGTTAATGAATATTAACATAGGGGGCAATATGAATATAGCCAATGAACATGTATTTGTATGCTGTTACTAACCAATGAAATTATAATATGATGATTTAATCAAGTAGAAAGAAAGTATATAACCTGACTCTTTTTGAATAAAGATGACCTTGCTTTATCAATCATATTGATTTGACCGCTTGGTTTCTCCCGCCGCGGCATCCGGCCATGGATCAAAGGGATTCTCGGCTGTTGCTGATGGCCCTGCACCAGTCTCCCAATACAGAATATCACTGTCCTGCTTTTTTCGTGGTTCCGCTAAATCTTTGTGTGATTTCAAGTGTTTGGATGATTTGATCCTTAATCTCCAGGTAGATAACAGGCTTACCGCCCCAGGGTCGTCCCTGGTAGCCACGTCCCACAATTTAAATCCTGCGGTGTCCCAGATTTTTATATCATATGCAGGAGTCAAATCTAAACCTGGATCCCGACCCTGTGTCCATTTTAATAAAGTCCTGAGTCATCGCTCAGCATAGTTAACATCCTGTTTCGTTATTCTTGATTTTAAGATATCTAGTGTAGTCTGCTCTTCCGCAGACATCAAAGACCCCATTATTCCCGAGTTCCCAGTTGCTCACCTTTTTTCAAGGATCTTACTTTTCCAGACTGCTTCAGTGCTCCACACTGACCAAAATTTGTCCAACTGGGCGTCGCTACGGCCGCTTCTATCCAGCGGTTCTGACCCTGAATATCAGGGTTTGCCCTGAGAGGTGTGGGTCCCTCTCAAGTTGGGCGCCATTTGTAGCGATTAAGGCACGGACCTCGTCGATGGGGGCAACAATCGAGATCAACTTTATTTAGAGAATGCAATCCTTATATAGTGCCTCTGTATCCAGTAACAGCTATCCTAGTGAATTTCCACCCATGAGAATCCCACAGCGCAGCAACAGAGTGCAACCCCCTGTTTTCCACAGATGTGCCCCTTATCTTCATGTTTTCCGCCTAGTGCATTCTTTTCCTATTAACCCACGGGTCTTAATAAAGATTCCAAGGTCTCAACAAGCTAGCAAGCATGAGAACATCGGCTGCTTGCTCTGTGCTTGCTGCTAATATCGCAGGTACACCAAGGCATTGGCCACTTGCCCCAGCATACACACAATACTGGAATCTTTATGCCCACAAGGGGGAACCCTGAGGTGACTCAACGGGATGTTAGGGCCCATGGGGAGACCTCAAGGTGACCAAAGTGGACATTGAGGGCCATGGGGAGACCCTGGGGGGACATTGGGTGTCCCCTGTGACCAGTGGGAGCACCCAAGGGGTGACCCTGGAGGACATTGGGGGCCTTGTGGGGAGCCCTGAGGTGACTTGAGGGAACATTGGGGACTGTGGGGGGACTGCAGGGTGGCCCAAGGTGACACTGGGGGCCTTGAGGGGACTTCAGGGAGACAATGGGGGCTGTGGGGCGACATTGGGGGCACACAGATTGACCGTGGGGGACCCTGAAGTGACTCAAAGGGACGTTGGGGGGACCCCAGGGTGACCCAAGGGGATGCTGGGGGACATTGGGGACCTTGAGGGGACACTAGGGGGCGCCCTGTGACCATTGGGAGGACACTGCGAGCCATGGGGAACCCTGAGGTGATTCAAGGGGACATTGGGAGCCTTGGGGGAACTCCAGCGTGACCCAAGGGGACATTAGGGACCATGGGAGGGACATTGGGAGTCACCCAGAATGAACCAGGAGGACATTGGGGCCTACAGAGGGGCACCCAAGGAGTGACCATAGGGGATGCTGGGGGCCATGGGGAGCCCTGAGGTGACCCAAAGGGATGCTGGGGAACATTGGGGGTCCCGCAAGCTGTGTGTCCCCCGTCCCCCCCCCCCGACCCCTCCTCCTTCCCCCTCAGGCACTGCAACATTGCCCTGGAGAACATCAAGGAGATGTGGATGGAGGTGCCCAAGAGCAGGAAGGGGAAGAAGAAATCGAAGGCCATGAACAAGGACCATTACATCTCCAAGATGTTCCTGTGTGGAGACTCCGTCATCGTTGTCCTCTGCAACCCCCTCATCTTCGGAAAATATGATTGGGGGGGCCCAAACCACTCCCCTCTTCCCAAAACCCCCACGCTGGGGCCACACGGAGTCTCCGTTCACTGCCCCCCCGGTACAGGGAGCTCTGCTCTGTCCCCACCCCGTGAGGAGGTTGGGAGGGGCTTCTTGTTTGGGGGGGGGGGGGTGGAAGTTATGGGGTGTCTGAGGCCCCCAGGCTTTGTGCCCCCCCCCCAAATCAATAAAGCTGGTTCCTTTCTGCCTCGGGTTATTGTGTGTGGACCAATAAATGCTCCCCACCCCAGATCGATAAATGCCCTCCGAGACCTATAAATGCTGCCCTTTGATCAATTAATGCCCATTTGGATTAATAAATTATGCCCACAATCAGTGAATTCCCCCCTTGGATCAATAAATGAGCCCCTTGGATCCAAGAGTCATGGGCAATGGAGTTAACTCCAGCTGGAGGTCGGTCACCAGTGGTGTCTCCAGGGCTCAGTGCTGGCTCCAGCCCTGTTCAATGTCTTTATCAGTGACCTGGATGAAGGCATTGAGTGCACCCTTGGCATGTTTGCAGATGACACTAAGCTGGGTGGAAGTGTGGATCTGCTGGAGGGTAGGGAGGCTCCAAAGGGATCTGACCAGGCTGGACTGCTGGGCTGAGACCAATGGCATGAGGTTTAACAAGGCCAAATGCCGGGTCCTGCACTTGGGGCACAACAACCCTATGCAGTGCTACAGACTAAGTGTACAGATATCAGGGCAGTTTCTGTGATTTCTTGTTTTCTCTAATTATTACTATATTGGAAATGCATATGTATTACTATTGGAATGAAAATATGATTGACGCAGTCTGTGGAAATGTGACCCACAACATGTGGCTCTCCATGTAATAGAGCCACTATTACTACATTACTGCAAACTTTGGAGTATACATGGCATACAAGATTTAGCTACATTTTTGTGAACATGTTTTCTACTGTTTAGCATACACCATGTGCAACTTGCACATATAAAGATTCCTCCTGTGTATTGATAAAAATATGGTTTTATAGATATCGTATTTCATGTAAAATTCATTGCTGGAGGTAAATACCTACCTATTGACTTACAGCAGCATAGTGTTGAATTTTGTTTGAATGATACACAGTACTTGTTTATTGGTTTACTGCCTTTAGGATTTCTTTCCTTCCAGTTTAATCTACTATTCAGACAAGTAAAGCAATTAGAATTCTTGATCATAGCATCCTAAAAATACTCTTTCTCACTGAGGAGTGTTCCCTGGTATAAGACTGAGGATACATTTTATGATTGAAGTATGATGTTCAGTGAGAATAGTCAGCTCTGACTTACATTTTAGAGGTGGTTCTTTCAACTAAACAATGTGTTGACAGTGCTTTGGTCAGTTTTTTTTTTACTGGTTTTCAGTAACTCAAAGTAAAATTCGCTAATAATGTCATTAAAGAGAGCATACATTGCAAGCTATAAGGTATTCCTATTTTACTTATACTTTAGTTGAAAAAATATACAAGTATGGCTTAATAGATAGTTTTAGCTCCAGTAATTGCAAGCTGTAAGGTACTATCTTATTTTTCATTCCTCTTGGATCATCTGTATTTGCATTTAATAGCAATTATTTAAATAAGAGAACATGTCCATTTGTGCAAATATTAGATTTCTTAAGTTGTCTGAAATCTTGTACACTGCTGAACAATATCTTGACTTCTGTAACAAGTTTACAGTGAATCAGTCTTGGATGAGAACGTTAATTGTTGGAAAGGAGTATGAAAGGGACTCACACCCAAGAGAAAACATTCTAGTGTTTAGGTGTAATTAGTCTGCCTTACGGTACATGGGAAGAAACACCCTCTGGCTCTTGGGCATGGTTTATTGCCATTGTTGTGGTTTTGGGTAACTGAACACAGAGGTAGAATATTCTTCTACTGTAAATTAACTTACCCTTCTTCAACCTTCAGCTGCCAGAATTAGTTGTTTGGCTTTGCTTTTCTGTTTGTTGACTGATCAAATTCTCTTTTCTCAATGGCTTCTGGATTATCTTGGAAAGCCTTTTTGCCTGCTTTATCTCCCATTTCATTTCCTTTAATATCCACACAGGCTGGAATCTATACAAAAATGACATTGTTGCTGTGACATATTACCTTATCATAGACATCAATAATTTCCAAAGCTATTCCTACTCTAGTGATTGACGTTTCCAGGATGGTATCAACGGCACTTAAAGGATCTGGAAAAGTGACAGATTGTAAAGGTTGTACTTTGCAATCTAATTCAGTGCCAACAGGATAGCAAATAACTCAGCAGTATAACCAGTTAACTAATCTAACTTCCTCCTTCAACCCAAATTCACACGAGGCTACAAAATCCTGTCCCAGCATGATCTCTGGAATGAAAATGGAGAACAAAATAATGAAGATTAATACAAAAATTAATTCAAGTATTAATTTCAATGAAGTTATTGCAGTGGAATTTTTAGCCAAGTAAGGTTTTGCAGAGAATGTAAAACAGTGCAACAAAACTTGTAATTAAAATTGAACTTCAATGTTTGGAGGCCTGGCTGTGCTGGCACAGTGTTCTCGCATCACCAGTTCTGGGAACCCCTAGGAGTTCGGCTGAATTATGTTTTCACTTTTTGTTTCAATTAGGAAAAAGGTACTGTAGGAACTGTTTGCTTTATATCATTCGCAAACTGAAACCTTAGGTGCTGTTGAAAGCAGTGATTCATCACACACTGCTGACCAACACAAAATCTGTAGTCTTACCTAGCAAGTGCTAAGGTTTCAACCAATTACTTATCTTAGACAAGCAAATGTAAAGTCTTCAACTGTCCCCCTCCACATTAGCCACAGCACACCAGATTAAATGTGATATGGCTGCTTTCTCCATAATTGTTCCAAATCAAACCAGATTGTTAAGCAATCCATTGTTATCCCTATCTTTTATACTCTAGTCTCTTAGTTTTTGAACTACCAACAATGTAGTGCTTTGTGGTTTTGTGCTTTCTTATGAGCACAAAAGCCCTAGCTGCTCAGATCTCATTTATTTTCCCACTTCACTCTCCATGCAATTATTTTTTTAAATCTTTTAAGTATCTGATTTTCCACCTTATGAGGTTCAAAATTCATTTTTTGTTCTACTCGGACGAGCTTCCTAATATGGTCAATTCTTTAAACTGTGCCTTATCCACCTCTTCTCGTGGTGTCAGCTTTTCTAGCTCTGGATTGTTCACCCCTGCAGGGAAAGTCTCTGTTCAATAAGGAAAATGTCTGTGCTTTCATGGCACAATCCATAAACCCCTAGCCAATATCCATATTACTGCAAATATTAAACAGACAAGATCATGACAGCCACTTCAGATGTTCTGATGAATCATTTGCTTTAATACTTGCAGCTATTCCTTAGTAGCCGACCTCTACTCAACAAATGATAGTAGAATGTAATGTCCAAGCCATTAAGATCAACAAAGATCAGCTTGCAGCTGATTTAATTTTGATACACAGGTGCGAATAATTTAAGTCAAAATTTTAGGATTTGGAAAATGCATTCCTCCTCTATTTACCACAAGCCTCTTAATGTACTTCTAATTCTATATTCTTTCATTGTTCAATTACAAAACCAAATTTGATGACCATAGGATAATTCGTTATTCAGTCATTCTTCTAAATGTTTAAAATCTGCAGTAAATGTCATTTTTCCTTATTATTGGAGATGTGGAAGTAATGAATTTTCAGCAACTTGAAAGAATTCATAGATAATTTAAATTGCCCACTTCTGTGAATACCTGACCTGAAAATTACCCAGTGCTCGTGCTGAAGTCAGATAGACGATGTTGCGTGTTCTTCAGTTCTGACATTTCATTATATTGTCACATCATGATATACGCAATGGAAGAAGAAGCCGTTTTAAAGCAAGGCTTAACTATATATGCTATTCCACGTTAACTCCTCTCTATTTTTCCTTTTAATCTAAAAGGCAGTCTTTTTATTATACAGGAACATTAGGATATATCGGAATGCTATTTTCCAAGGTGAAATACCTTAATTTACATTATGTCCATTAGTCATACAGTCTGCACCTTCAGCTGACTGCTGTCATCCTAACTTGATCTCTTTACTGGAGAAAGCATTTTCACAAACTGTTGCTCTCTTAAGCACAGTATATTTTGAATTAAGAAACTTGTGGCTACGTATGTGCACTAAACTTTTATTTTAAAATAGTATCACGGGCAAGATTGCCTCTTTTAAAATGGGACATTGTAGTATTTCTGTGTCTCTAAATACAACACATAAAGCTTCTCATTACCAAATGCTTTATTACCCTCAGAAGACAGTCTTATGACATGATCTATGGTTGATTGATTTGCCTGAAAGCCACTTTAATACTGAGGAAGAAGATTATTCACCTCCAGAAAGAATGACAGTCAACAATAAATCATTTCCTCCATCTTCTTACATAGCAATGAAGTTAAGGCTATCAGATGATAAGAACCTAAATCAAAGCATGATCTGTTTTTTTCTTTCTCTTTTTTTTTTTAATAGGAAATGCGTAAGATTGTTTTCCTATTTTTTTATCAATCTAATGTTACAAACAGGAAGAGCAATGTGGGATTGAGGGGGGCAGGAGGGAAGGAAACTATCAAGGATTTGGTCTTGCAGTGACATGGAACTGTGATGTGACTGGAGCATCATTTGAGAGCTGGGCACTGTTCTAGAATCTCGTAGTATGGGCAGAACAACACTCTCCTTTCCTTGTTTCTTTTAATTTTTTCCCAAATCAGAATGTGTGGAAAATAGTTATTTGGAAAATCAGCATGTGAATGGAGGATTTTCTAGTTGATTCAGGCTTCCAACATTTAACAGTCATGATTTGGACACTGAAATATGATAAGGGGATCTTTTTACCTATATTATTATTTCCCAGGAAAATCTATTTTCTTTAGCAGGAAAAAAAAAATGGATGTAGAAAGTAATCGACCAGCAATTACAGAGGGCCAGAAGAGATAAGTAACTGAAAAAAATAGGACAAAAGGAAGAAATTAACAATAAATAATTGGTAACAGTGAGGTAAAGTAACAGTGGGTATTATTAACAAAATGAGTCATAGAAGATGATACCTGGAGGACAATAGAATTAATGGGTCATTTTTTGGGCTTGGCTTAACCTTGAAGAATTTCATGGAAGTCAATGACTTCATAAATCAGTTTAGTCAATGTATCTTTAGTTGCTATAGTTCCAGTACAGCCTGCATTAATGACCCCAGGTAAAACAAAGATTCCCAATCGAATTATTGACAATCATTCTAATTACAAGTTAGTAAAGCCACCCTCCAATGGTCCTTTTATGTTCCATGGTATTGTGTGAAGTGCAGACGATTGCAGCACTACTGCGATGGTGGTGATCACGTCTATCTTGGTGCTGCCTCTGGTTCTTGCTCTGAGGTGAGAGCTGCTGCTTGCTGCGGAGGCATTTGTGTCGGTACGCGCCTCCGAACCATGCTTTGCTCCTGGTTTTCTGACAATACTGTCCCGTTCTTATCCCATTTTGATTTACACCAACTGGTAAAATGTTTGCCCTTTCTACACCGAGGGCAGATTTTAGGCCCTCTCTCCTGGCGTTGCGTGTGGCAGTCTCTTTTAAAATGTGTCTGTTTGCCGCGTTTCTGACAGAACGTATTTCTGCCCCAGATTACAGTCAGAGCAGCAGCTACCAGCTGTGCTTGACAGGTAAATGATCCCAGCTGTTGTTGTAGGTAATTGAGCCACTTCTTATCGTATCTGTTAACAGGCCCTTCTGTAACGCTGAAACTGCTTGGTTTCGTGGCGGCAGTGGTGGTGGCGAGCAGCTGGAGCGGAGCTCTGGGACCCCCGGGGGGGGGTGGGGGGGGGGCGGCGGGGGGCGAAGAAGGAAAAGCATCCAGAGACTTAGAACGGGGAAGCGAAGGATACAGTCGTTTAATGGAGGAGCGCGTTTCTCTTACTCACTTTTCATCACCTGTGTCTCCTCTTAAACATTCTTTAACCAGAGACCACAAGGTGAAGGCGTCAATAGGGACCTTTTCAGGCCCATGAATAGTATAATAGCTTTGAATCTTATCTCCTACCTTATTCCAAGTTTCAATATTAATCGTGCCGTCCTTAGGAAACCATGGACAAACTTCTTGTACAAAATCTAAAAAATGATCAACTTGTTTTCTTGTAACTTTTACCCCCCTAGCACAAAGTAGGGACTTTAACATACTTGCAAAAATATTACGTTCATTACTCAAAGCAATTCCCATTTTGTCGTCTGTCTCAAAATCCCTTGTCCTCGCCCTCGTTTTCAACTCACCAACCGCGGCTCATGAAGGCGAGCAACGTCCTGTCCTTTAGCAACCGAGTATCCCGGGTTTCGGCACCAAATGACGGAGACCAGCTCACAGGGACATCTTAGAGAGACAGACGGACTACTGCTCTGGTGGCAAGTAGCAATTCTTTATTTCTCAACCAGAGTTTTTATACTCTCCTGTGAGAAGTTATCAGTTCCTACCAAGCTTGAGTGCACTGTTTACATTACTGCTATTCTTACCGTGAGAATACAAGTTCTGCAAGTTCTACAAGTAAGGGACTACGTGTCTGTCCAAGGATTCACATATTGTTCTGTTTGTGCTGGTCTTATCTTAGACCTGCAGGTGTTCTTGAAATATATTTATTAACTTGGGCCCTGGAATGATGAGAAACTAAGCGTGTTGCCAAGAGCCCTGATAGTCCACATCCTCCCTTTCAGGAGGAGCAGCTTTTGTTGTTGGCATGATATTCTGTTCCTGACCCTTTCAGGCCAGACAGAATATTGCTCTCCAGGCTTTTGGCTTTCATTATTCTGTTTTTGACCCTTTCAGGCCCTCAGAATGTTTAATAGTTCTCCTCAGGTGTTTACTGATAATCTTCCAAGTGTGGATATAAGGCTTTAAGAAGGAATTTCTGCCATAGCAAAGAAACCCAAGTATGATCCTTTAGAATATTGCCTAGTGTTAGATAGCTTTCAAATCCCTTATCAAGTGCTCTCATAGCAGACTGAAACAGAGGCACGAAGTAGAAGCCCCGTTGCTGAGTTATTACCCTGCACAGACTCTGAGATACACAAAAACTCAGCAAATCAGATATAATTAAATTGCTTGTTTATATTGTAGTACTTTCTGAATCTTATGGAACAGATTCATGTTTGTCCTTATCTTCTATTCTGTAACAAATACAGGTAGAATAGATACTAAAGGAATGTTAATGGGTTTGTGACATTGCCCATTTCAAAAGTTTTTTTCACATTCCTATGAATACCACACTGAGAGAAACATAGAGAAGGGGACAATACTGAATACCATGTAAATCTTTCTCATCTCAAGGGAGGGAAGTAATCTGAAACACTAAAATGTTTCCTCTTACTGTTAAACATCTTTTCCTATTCAAGCATATGGGACATTATTGCTGATTTTGAATCTCTACGTGGCTTTATTCTGCCAGATTTCAAAATAGATGGAATAAAATGTGCTAAAATGCATTAGGTTTTAACATCAGAGAGCAGTCCAGCAGACCACATGTAGCTTTTAATTTAGCATGCGATTCTGTTTAAGCTGGTTGGCTTGCAAGAGTTAAATGAGAACAGACCTTGAATTTCTGACTATAGAGTGCTAAATGCTGTAGCACTCAAGACAATGTAGTACAAGACACGTATTCACATCCTGTAGAGTCCATTATGGCTGTTGCCAACTGGATCAAATGAACGTTTGGAAAGGTGTATTAAATAGTAGCCAGATACCATTCTCTCTTAATTATGCGGCTTTCACCGGTATGCAGCACTAAATCATCCTTGCCTGGGGGTATTATAATTACTGCTGAATAGCCTAATGCTGAATAACTTAATATACTAGAGGCAATAATTATTCCCATAATGTGTCTGTTCCACTTTGCCTATTTACTTGTGTTCTTCAGAAAAATTATGCCACGACTTAAATACTCTTTAGTATTAGCAGTTCTGGTCCTTGCCTTGAATGTATTGGTCACAAGCTCAGCCCTTTGAGAGCAAGCTAAAAGACTCCCTTAGAAGAATTAAATGGTAATGGAATAAATATCTTCAGTAGCTCTATAGAGCATATTTTTGATTCTCTCATGGTCGTACTATTCATTTCAATTTAATCTCTACTGCCAACCCATTTTTTTTTAATTGCTCAAGATTCTTTCTTCCTGATTTGAAAGAAGAGAAAGCTAAACTTGCAAACCCTAATGACCAAAGGTCACTTTTATCTTGACTATTTTAATAACCCATTGTAGTTTACATTTGCAACTAAAGAATTTTCATCAGATCCAATGCTAGATACTGCCCCATTGCTTTCAGGCGCATTTCTTTCTTCCCATCCTCCTTGCTCAGTTTGTGGCTGGTATGAATAGGAGAACATTGCTATCATCCACCTAGCTCCACTGACTGCTTTTATTAAGTATGTGTTGAATAGTATGGCGATACTGATTGTAGAGAGCTTTGTGAGCATTGTGAGGGCAATGTGTGGCCATTTCTGTGTTTCCAGACTTTTCACTCATGTGTCTAATGGGTTTTTAAAAAGATATACCCTGGAAGTTCTGCGGTGGCAATATTACCTTCAGTGAGGGCTGTTAGCATTAGAGACTGGGATTAACATTAACCCTCTGGAGGGCTTTGTAACTTAATGTGTTACAAAACTCTAACTTATTATTCAATGTAATTTTAATTATTTTAAATCTACACCACAGTGAAGTGATTTTGAAAATTTTTGCCTACTTTGCATGGGAAATGTTTGGGCTTGAGTTGTAAAGATGTAGTGTTAGTCGATCAGTTTTTATTTTCTTGGATAGGTTGGCCTCAGAGGTGTATGCTGTTTAACTTGAGGCCTTTGGGTCTCACAGTGAATTGACAAGTAAATTCTGCTTAATTTTGTTTACTGCTGTCTGGCTTTAAGATGTGAAAGATGCCTAACTGAAAGGAGCCCCTGGGAATGAAGAGTTAAGTCTGTATAGACTTAAACTAAGCTATCTGAATACGGCCCCTGTGATCTTAGCTCTGTATGTCTGCCCAAGGTGCATGTATGTGATCCCAGACCGCATTTGTATATGTGTAAATGTTGCAGCAAACAGTTAAACTCCTGAGAATAAGTGGGGAATGGATTATATTACTTCAGCAGACACTCATTCTAAACCATATTTGCTTATAACCTTATCTGAATAAAGACTGCCCTGGTTCTGAATTCTATAATGTTATTTCATTAACCTCACATTCAAACATGCATACAGATCTGACAAGCAGTAAATTCATTGCCTGAGAGCAACTTCCACTTCAGCAGCTGTATCTATTTTGGTGTATTGTCTCAGAGGCTATGTCAATGAGCCTCTGTATTCAAGTATTTAGTATTCAACTGCTGGAGTTGATTGGAATCAGATTAACATTAATCTTCAGTTATCAAAAAGTCTAGTTCATAGCCTATTTCCCCCAAGTTTGAGAAAAAATTATTTTTTATTGGTGAAGTAAAATTATTGTTTAAACAAAATTGCTACCCCCAGAACAGGTTATGAGACTGGAGTACATAAGTGTCTGATGTTATGGCATGTGAAAACAAGTTCATCCTCTGTACCTTGGAGACAAGACCTACCAGATGAACACTAATTAGTGTTGAGCAAAGAACATTTTATGTATTATGGCTCTCTGGGCTAATTTCACCCATTTCCAACTACTCATTATATAAAACTCCTTAAATCAGTGGGACATGAGACACTGCACTGAGAGCAAGGTCAATGAAACCAGACACTTTTGGGATATGATGAATAGAGACAGAAGTCTCCAAGGGACCTTCTTAATGTATGTCAGGAGCACGACAGATCGCAGACCAGTGATTATGGACTGGACCTGTAGTTCTATTTTTTTACCCCTCCAACTGCTGTTTCCATATTTTCTTCTTGAACGTCTCTAAACTGAATACGAAGATTTATTAGAAAGTTCTTATTACCAAGCTGCATGGGAAAAAAAGATAAAGGTGAACATATGGAAAAAAACCAACCAGCAATATGTTACTATTTGGTTAAAAACTGAAATTGTGAGCAGCCGTGTAGTGTGTCATACATTTTTCCTTATTTTACAGAGATACATGTTTTTAATGTGCATGTCTAATTGCAGGATTCCTTCAAGTAGACGGTCTGAACATACAGAAGGAAGCAAACCAGTGACACCCCTAAAACTATTCTGAAAGCAAATGCTTATCTAAATTTATCCACTGCAAAGTACAAGACTTTAAAAGTAATTGTTTGGCAATCGTGGTCTGTAAACAGTTCTGACGGGGGTTCTCCAACTCCAAGTAAGTTTGTCTTAGATTATTTAGAAACAAATTTTCATTCCCATTTGGAAACTGACTGTAATGAAACCTCCATTGAGTAAGATTATTTATCATATCTTGAACTGATCTGCTAAATACTTTCTGTTAATAAAGTCACAAGATAGCAGGCCAGGTGCAACCGTTAAAGGAGTATTGGTCTTCTCTTAGGTGGTATTTGTCAAAAAGATTTCAGTTAAGAAAGTCATGGTACTTGGAAGTATTTAAAACAAACAAAGAAAAAGGAGTAGCTCAACAAAAAAATCTAAAGCTTAGAGAATATTACATATTTTCTCTAGTAATCCATGTAAAAATTCTTAATGGCTGAACATTTTGGATGCATAAATGCTCATTGAATCTTAAACTTAACATCATGTAAAACCAGGGAAGCAAACAAAAATGAATAGATCAGATAAATGCAGATTGTCCATTAGGTTTTAGAGGTGTGCTTGACCCGTCCAAAACTTATGACTTTGCAGAATCATTTTTATTCCTTCAGGTTTACTTCATTTATTAAAAGCGTGACTCATCCATACTAAGCATGAGAAACAGATCTGCTTTATTATACAAAGCACAAATTGGTAATCTGGAGGAAGCAAATATCTTGGCTCTTCAAGAGCAATTCTAATTTATGTCTGAAGACAAATCCAGGGACAAAATGATGTTAAATTTTAAAAAAATGGATTTAATATTGGTGCTTGTATAATGTAATTAATACAGCACTACTGTAACTTTTCTTTGCCTTATTTTTTTTTTTTGGCAGAGGGCAGAATAAAATATTTGATTTAGCATAACCTTGTCAGTGTTTTATTAGGCTGTCTTCAGTCACAGAGGTGCACGCACTTGTACGGTGTAGCCCATCTCTGATGATTTTTGATGGCCTCTTCTCCCAAGTGACAGGGGACAGGGCAAGAGGGAATGGCCTCAAGCTCCACCAGGGGAGATTTAGGCTGGCCATTAGGAAAAAATTTTTCACAGAAAGGGTCATTGGGCACTGGAACAGGCTGCCCAGGGAGGTGGTTGAGTCACCTTCCCTGGAGGTATTTAAGGCACAGGTGGACGAGGTGCTAAGGGGCATGGTTTAGTGTTTGATAGGAATGGTTGGACTCGATGATCCGGTAGGTCTCTTCCAACCTGGTTATTCTATGATTCTATTCTATGATTCTATGATTCTATTTTTCTGTGAACTGCTTTGGCTTAATTGTACTCAAAGGGCATAATGGGCACAGAATTACCTAAAAGCGTGGCCCCTTTTAGCGAAGGCTGATGTGCCACTGCTGCTCAGTGTCCTCTCCCTGTCCATCAGAGTGTGTAGGGGCTGGCTTTGAGAAAGGAGATTTCGTAGCTGGTGCCTGCTGTGCTCTGATTATTCTGCACTTCCCAGAGCCGCGAGAAGCAGAGCATAATTAGATCAGCAATGAAGCTTTTTACAGTTTGGAATCATTTGTTAGTCCCACTGATGGTTTTGTATGGAGAAGGGTTGGTTTTATGTAGAAAGGAAGTTATTGAATTACAATTTGTCAGTCATAATAATTAGCAAGCCCTCAGTACAGCAGAACAATGCAGTTGTTTTTCCCCTTATGTAGGTTCTAACTCAGATAAAAAGTATTTGAAATATCACCTTCATATGCAAAGCCCTCTTCTATCATGTGAAGGTCCGTATTGGATCCAAGGCCTAGGGCAGCGTCTTGGTACCACTAAAATCTATATGCCTTTGACACTGCTGAACCATGTTAGGTGTGATGGTTGCATCTGTACCAGCCTGTGAGCGCTCTTGTTGATACTGTTAAATTGTTAATTGCTGGCATGTTTTCTCCTCATGATGACTTAACTTGCATCCACTCAAGGAGGCTCGAGCACAGTTTGGAGATTGATATAGGCTGGGGAACACCCCCTGCTTGGTAGCTGGGATAGGACTACCCTGCTCCGCTCATACCCTGCCTTTATTGCTTTAGTCTGGATGCTGGTTTGTTTGATCACTCTCAACCATCTCATACAGGCAAAACTCCACGAAATGCTGTTAATTTACATCAGTCCAGGTAAAAGAATACGATCATAGCCAGTGCAAAAGTTTTATTAAATTCCTTACATAAAATGCAATTATTTCTGTAAGAATTCTCTCCTGTCGACTGTTTCTTCCATCTGTCTCTGAAACGGGAAAGGCCTGCTTGTGTCAGAGTACTTTCCCATGCTCTTCTGCGGGCAGGTTAGAAGTAGATCCCATGTTGTTAGGTACTGAAATAAGAAGCCTTTTTTTCCTCCCCATGGATAATGTTAAGTAACTTGGTTTAGTATGTTTTTCCGTTTCATTTTCCTTGTGCATTACCAGTTTTGCAGATGCTTGTACCAATGCTATTTCTAAAAACATCACCAGTCTAACAAGGAATGTTACTGGCTTTATCAGAAATACGTGTGTGTGAAGTGTGCTTGCCATTGACCCATCTTCTTCACCTTTCCCTGCAGAAGGACAAAATATACAAACTACTTATTTCATTTAGAAGTTGGTATTGGTTGTCTTTGCTAAATCTTATGTTTTACATGTCTGAGGTGTTAACAGTTCAAGATGACAAAGTAAATCTCAGCGTACTTTCTCAGCGATGATTTGAATTCTCCATAGTCTTTAAGTACTGTTGTGGTGGGTCGACCTTGGCTGGATGCGAGGTGCCTACCAAGCTCTTCTGTCACTCCCCTCCCTAGTAGGACAGGACTGGGAGAAAATAAGATGATAAAAAACTTGTTGGTCAAGATAAAAGTAGCTTAGTAAATCAAAGGCAAAGGCCACATCTAGAAGCAAAGGAAAATAAAAGATCTATTCTCTACTTCCCATCAGCAGGTAACTCCCAGACACTTTCTGGGAAGCGGGGCTTCAGTACACATAGCAGTTGCTCTGGAAGACAGATGTCATAAAATAAGGAATGCCCTGCCTCCTCCTCCTCCTCTTAGCTTTTATTGCTGAGTAGACATTATATGGAATATCCCTTCAGTCAGTTGGAGCCAGTTGTCCTTGCTGTGTTCCCTGCCCACCTCGAGCTGGTGGGTGAGAGGGTCCGTGCTGGAGAGAGCCTTGGTGCTGTGTGAGCACTGCTCAGCAGCAGCCAAAGCACTGGTGTGTTACCAACACCTTTCTAGCTGCCAGTACAGAGCACAGCGCTATGAGAGCTGCTGTGGGGAAAATGAACTCCATCTCAGCCAGACCAAATACAGCCGTTTAGTCTCAAAGACCATTCTCATGTCATTGTGCATTTGATGTAATTAATATGTTAGTGTTTACAGCAGGAAGCTTTTGTGGACTGCTAACACAAAAGTTGATAATGTGGAAATTTATCAGCAGATCTTGACTCAGATTTTCATTCCTGTAAGGCTTTTTCAGACTGCTCTGATTAAAAGGCTGTGGTTGAGATCTCTCTATTTTAATCTCAACTGTTTCTGTTTGCTACCAAGAACAAGTTTCTAACTTCTCCCCACCCACCCACTCGCATGCTTTTGTCTCTGGGTGCTCTGGTCACAATGCCTCCTACCCAGCACAGTAATGATGACTAATCCCTAACATGTTTACAAGGTCCTCTCAAGACTGGCTTGCATTCCGAGTGGACGATTGTAGACAAAGGTGGTAGTTTTGTTTAATATTTTATATTGAAAAATATCTTTAAGTTAAATATAAGTGTATTTATATGCATCTATATATAAATAGTGATCTTATGTATGTTATATATCCATGTGTATATATAATTTATATAATAAATACTTAAGAAGTTTATCTAAATATAGTTTTATTCTTTTGACTTAAATTGTCTGTTTTTTCTGTAACAGACTTGAGCAATTGGCACACTTGGTAATACTTTCTCTGCTGCGATTTACAGAACACAAGAACCTCAACCCATTCTTTGGGGTAAATTGGTCAAAGGAGTATTGGAGTATTTCTGTAGATCCCAGTAAAAAAAGATCCAAAGAAGTTTTGGTGTTGATACCTTGGAACTTCTAACTGTGTAAAAGGCTTTGAAATTCTGAAATTTTGAACATTCTGAAATTTTTACAAGAAAAAAATATCAGATGTTATCTAAGCTACCTGTTACAGTGCATGTTCGTAGACATTATGGAGATTTCAAATTCCAGTGGTTTCTAAATTCTTACACTATCCACTTTATTTTACATTGATTGTATTTACAACTTCATCTGAAAAGGAAATGGAATAAGATATTTATCCTGAATAATTTAGTTCTGTTATTGATTGTAACTATTTCATGCATACAAGCTTTTAATTGTTTCCTTTGTAGCTTCAGAATCTGTGAGGAGGTGCTGGTTGAGCAAGACACTTAAGCTTATATTGCTTTTTAAGTTGGCAAGCAATTCTTAAAAGTGATTAAAAAAGAGTAATTGCCTAGCATAGTAATGTTATGTGAAGTCTCTAAGACCATGTCTGGGCTAATCCTCATAAAGTATGTTTACAATTGACTGCATTCATATTTTATATAACCTGGTATTTTTTATCATCTCAGTTAAGACACAACTATTTAAGCAACAAAATATTGTGCTAAGAGAGTATGTTTAAATAATATTCTAGATGCAATGGCAACAGAAGAAAAGCAGGGAAATAGAGAAATAAGGCTGGCACATAATTTTAGTCTGTTTTACAGTAAATTCCATCAAGATGTCAGATCAGGGCAAAGTTACAAATGAGCTGTAGAATCAGTACATGGAAAATGTGGTAGGGAAAAAGCTGATAGCAACTCAGAATCTTTTTTTTTTTTTTGTCAGTTTTAGCATAGCTTAAAAAGAGGTGTGTGGGTTTTTTAATTGAGATGATATTTTCTTATAAAATTTTGTTGTATTTCTTCTGGTTTGCATATCATGTATATTTAAGCTTTGTCTTCTTTTAGTGGCAATTAAAGTGTTGGTCAGCATTCAAGAGAAATGCTGACTCAGTCCAACTGCCAGATGAAGTGGCCTCTTTTCACTGAATTAGCCATCTGTTTCTCTGCTCAAGAACTAGCTTTACCTTCTGATCTGGAAGTTTGGTTTGTTTTACTTATACTTGAGTTTAGCTCAGCAGAATTTATTTTCTCTTGAACAAAATGACCTGCAGTTTCAACCATACTCTCTAGGAAAGATTCAACTGAACATTTTATACTTTCTTTTCTGAAGCACCTCAGAATTTGTAATTATGGAAGCCATAATTTTCTGTTCCAAACTCATAGGAAAAGGATAGGAAAGGACTGTGTCTGAGAAATTATTAACACCAGCTTCATCCAAATACAAGAAATATTTAATATGCATTTTATTTTAAGTCTTCCCCCCCCGTCGAAATCTGTAGTAATCAAACGCTCTTCACTAGATCTTCTTCCTAAAACTGAAAAAATTTTAAAAAAATACTTCTACAGAAAATAGAAGTAATGTGGTCAATAAAATTTAATTTATTAAATTACATTTAAGCATCCAGGAAAAGCACACAAACAAATGTTGTTTATTATGAAAGGAAAAATGTATTTCCAAATTATTTTACCACCTAATGAACAGATGCTTCGGGTCACACTTCTACGTGAATTCATGAGAGATGAGGTAGATAGTTGTGTTCTTTTAATAAAATTTAAAGCTATTGAAGAGTGAAAAACTAACATTCATAGTGGAGCTCCCTTTCAGGTGCCAACCTATCAATGTCACAGAAACTGCTTACAAGAGCCAATTTGCTGTTACAATAGCTCTCGTGGACCTGGGAATGGAAAAGAAAGAAGTTGTAGGGAGGGACCCCTTTCATTTCCAGCACACAGGAAGATGGTGGGGACTCTCCTTGTGGTCTGAAGACAAATGAAAAATTAACCTTCTTCCTCCTTCTTAAGGGAGGTAGAGAAGGAGCAAAATCACAGAGAGCAGATGCATGACAGAGAAGTGCAGTTATTTTTTGAAATAGGATGACCCCTGGTCAGCTTGATTATCCCTTGTATGTCAAAGAAATGTGAAGACATATGCACCTGTAGAAAATTAGGGGACATCATCTATCTTTTGTACTGAATAGATGTCATCTAGCCAGCACCAGATGGAGAAGAACCATAAATCCAGTCCTGGCTCATGCGAAAAAAAGTGTTTCCAGACACGTTTTGTTTGAAATTCCAGGTCTTTCTCTTAGTGCTAAAACCCTACCTTGGTCGTTGTCCAAGCTCCTGAAGATTTGAGAGGGTCAGTATCCTCTTTGGCTTCAGCTAAACTCATTTGTTCTTAGGCAGCTTTTCCTTACCAGCGCAGAAACCCAATACTCTGGATTATTTTTGCAATTAACAATTTGGCAACTTCTTTTATCTAAAGATGACACAGATGCTGCAAACTCATTTAATCAAAATTGAAGATTCATGTTCTTTGTGCTTTGAACTGCTAATGTGTCATTTCAGTCCTTTACTGATTGTCCTATGAGTAGATCACCAGATGATAACAAACTTCAATATCGCTTTATGTTGTACATTCTTTTATTTCTTGCTTTAGAACTTGGACAGGGAGCAGAAAGCTACTTTTTTTTTTTTTTTTTTAGTTCAAATTGAAATCTTCGTGCTCTTCATGATCTTCCAAAGGAAGCATTTAAAATCTGGTTTGTAATCGTTAGTCTCTTAATGATTTATAGTAGTAATGTGTAGAATTTGAATCTTGTAGGGAGTAATTTCTAAAATATCGGCTACTTGTTTTTAAGAATCATTCACTGAAAACAGGCAGTGCTGCGCAAGTCCCAGGAGCTTAATGAACCACTCTATGATGCTGCTACAAAAATTGTTTTGGAGGTTTGGCGGTCGCTATTTACTGTAGCAATGAACCAACCAGTTTATACAGGGGGAAAAAAGGGTCCACCTGAAGTACTGTGGATTCACTTTTAACCACATCTTTTTTTTCATAATCAGGGCTTTATACTGTGAACAATTTAGGATGTCTATATTGATTAAACCTTAGGAGTCTTCACTTTAAATTCTGTCTGGTATTCTGCAAACTATAATGAACGTTACTGAATGCGTGGTGTCTTCTGGGAAACACCTTGAGATTATCAAGTTTAATTTCCCTTAGGAAGTTCTTACAGCAATGCAATCAAGCTAACTTATACTCTCTGTAAAAGAATAAGATTTAATTTACAGTTTTTCAACAACCAACATTTCCTGATGTTGTTCTTTTACAAAAGCTGTAGAACGGAGTTTTGCTTTGGTCTTAGGCTACTGCTATACTTTTTTCCTATAAGTGCAACTAATAATTGTCCTGCCCCTTTTTTAGTATTCTGGATATGTACAAGTAGCTCATACACTATGGTGGTAAGAAATTTATGTAAATATTGCAATTAAATCTTGTCTATAATAATAGATGACCTTTAATCTAGTATATATTGAGTCTCCTAATCTCTTAGATTGCAATTGAGTGATGAAGATACAAGGCTTCACAAAAGAAAGACAGATCATAAGAAAATAATGATTTTTTTCTGTATAAACCATGATTTTCCAATTACTGCTCTCAGCTGGTACAGGAAAACATCTAACTCATGATATGTTCTGGTCCAAAATTAATCCTTTTGTAGCTGTGCCTTTTTTGATTAAAGACTAACTTTTCTTTCTCCTCTGGCCCTATGATAATTTTAGTGTGGTTTGTATTTTCTTCTTTCCCAGGGTATTTTTAAAGTATAAGCATGTTGGTAAATACAAGTTTAAATAACATAAAGTGGTATTGGGATAAATAATCACTAGCATGACTTTTTTATTATCTCTAAACACTGCTTTGAAGGTGAAGTGTATCTGGTACCTGCAAAAAGACAAGTCCCTGAATAGTGTGGAAGCTTACTTTTCTTTGAATTTATGAAGCAGATATCATGCTGTTAACAATAAATATTTTTAAGATATGCGTAAGTGGTTGTAGATGCTGAATATAGAAGGAGTTAAGGTTTTTGTGACATACGTGCACGATAAAATTGGGGTAAGATTTGAGTGGCCAGAAATCCTGGGCAAATATTGATGGAAACATTTGCTATGACTTTGCATCACAGAAGAGAAATTTTAAATGTTTGGCTGTGCTTATAGCCCCCCGTGTATGTACCAACAGAATCGTGCAACAAAACTTGTCACCTGTCACAATGAACTTGTTTGTAAAGTAGTTTGAAATGTAGTGATAAAAAGTGCTATGTAACAACGAGGTGTTTATTTTATTTAATGTAAATTATTGTCTTCGACTCCTTATGTTTTTCCTTCTATTTCCAGTATTTGCTTATGCTTTCCAACATTGTTAATAATGGGAGAATGTGTTCGTCTGTTATCTTTTTTTATTGGAATAAATAATTTTCAGAGGCTAACGTATGGCAATATTAGTCCAGGATATTACTGGATATTTTAAGCTTGCAATATCTGCTGTTCTACAACGGAGAGCGTATATGGCCTTAATTTAAACCAGAGGAATGGAATATTTCTGAAAGCAGGTGGTCTAAGTCACTTTGCTGGCAGTCCATTAGTGCTGTGCTACCTGGCAGGTTAGGCTTGTATTTGCTGATCTGTGTGAAACTCTCCCGAGACAACAGTTCATCAGTGGTTTTGTCATTCCACTTACAGCAGTGGCCTCAGGATGCCTTCAAGCGAAAATTAGACAAATAAAAACAAATCAAGTTAAGCAATGTTTCTCAACTAGTTAATACCTACAGAAATTCTATTCTCTTCTTCATGCTGCACCAGAGTTACATTTATATTTTAAAGGTGTAAATCTTTCTACTTCACAAGGAAATGAAATTCAGCCTTCTGGTCAGCGCGTTACCTACCCCGTAATAGAGCTCTGTTCCTTTGTGCAGGATGAGAAGTCATTCCCATTTCCTTCGTAGGAAACAAAGCTTAAAAATCCATATTTTGGAGTTGGCAGATTTTTTTTTTAATCTATGTATTAGAAAACTACATTAAAAAGAAAGTAATTTTTACTTAATACCTCAAATATTTTACTAGCTTGTGCTGTACTACTGCGGAAATTTTAATTAAATCAAATATACAGGTTGAATTAATTTTTTTTTTTCCTTGAAATGGGATTTCATTGACATTGATATGGTCTCATTGAAGATAAATATTTTTCTTTTCTTTCCCGGGGAAAATGCAGCTCTGAAAATGCCAATCCTTCTAAATGTCCACTTAGAAAAGTGGCAGAAATTAAGATAAGTGAGTTTCTAATACTGTAGCTGTAGTAGGCGTGAAACTTCTCCAAGTTGTCATGGGTAGCCAGATATCACAGAGACAGCTCCAAAAGAGGCAGGAGGAAGGAGACTTATCTGTAGAAGAGGGCAGTTCAACAGGCAGAGATCTGACTCTCTTGTGAGTGATTAAGTCTTTTTTTTTTTTTTTTCCTAAAAACAGCACAGAAATGGTCCACCAGGAAATCTCCCTTATGCAAAATTTCTTGTCTTCTTGTGAATACAGTCCAGAACAGTTTTGGCACATATTTGCTCTGCTTAAGTGATTTTTTTTCCTAAAAATATTTGCTTCCTTACTCTCCAATCCTTGTAGCTGTTTGCTAAAAATAAAAGGACCTTATGATGTATACAAGTTTCATAAATGCCAAGACAATTCTGCAGTATGAATTTAAAGTGAGGCTTGAACTAAAATAATTGATTTTTTGTAGGTTGTTCATGTTGTTTATGTAGGTCCCTAATCACTTCAGGTATGTGTAAGCTTTGCAACTGATACTTAGTGCATTCAAATTAGTAAATTAATCTCTTGGGTACATAGTTACTCAGCATACATGGGGTCACAGTGCATAAAGTTATTTTTTGTTGCTATCTACAGATAGCAACATGCAGCATATACCCACAGGGTCAGAAGAATTGCCCTTTGATTGCATGCACAAGAATCTGGATCTCCCAAGGTATTCAAGTGGTTAATTAAATATCAAGTAATTGCTAAAACTACTAAGGGACATTTAATTAGTATGTTAATTGATATCAAATTTGCTCTCACTATCTTGTTTTATGTTAATAAAATCCCTAAACGTTTCTTCAAAGCAGATTAGAAAACAATGTGCTTCAAATATACTATTGCAAAACAGCCTTAAGCAGTACTTGTGCTCATGGAACAGAACGTCTGACTTAAATTTTTTATCCCAGCTGTTTTACTTTGTCTATCTTTAAACTTACTTTGTGCTAGGACTATGTTCTATTTAGGAACACAGGCCTCTCTTGGAAAGGATTTTGACTTTTCTAAGCCTGTAATCCCTTAGAAATCTATCTAAAGTGTGATAACTTTTAATAGAAAGCTAGGGCTGCCGCTCTTCCCTTTGGTACCTACCAGGCAGAGATAGCAAGGGATATGGGGAATGCACAGTGCCTCCATGTGACTAATGCGAATGATGTATTTCTGCACTGCCTCCTGAGGTGGCCCGTAGAGATCTGTGCTTTACTTGTAATACAAAATGGTCATTGAAATATTAAGTGACTGATTATTCTGCAGCAGCAAAATGCTGCCTTAGTGTTAGTTCACACAGGGAAGGGGGTTCTCCTCCTCCTTTCCTTGAGCCAACCCAGGAAACAGCCCTGCATTACCTTTCATCTTGAGCTTTCCAAAATTTTCACTGCTTTCTTTGACTGAAGACCCCAGCTATGATGCAGAAAAGGTTTCTTTAGGCTTGGGTCCTAAGAAAAGACTGATGGAACTCCAGACCGACAAGAGCCCCAAGTTTGTCCTTCCTTCCAACCTCTGAAGTGTTCCCTGCCATCTCATCAAGAACAAGTGAACAGACCAATGTTGAATCTACTAAGGAAAAAGTTGTTTTCATGATGTTTAATTTGAGAATATACTGCAAAAAAATCCCCTATGAATATTCATATGAATTTTTAAATTAATTCCTTTCAGCTGTGCTTATGCCTTTTGTGTGTCAGCTTTCCATGGAGTTTCTTCTGTGCTTTTTTGGTGCCAATGCACAGAGAGAGTCGGTTTCGCATTCAGGATCACAAAAAGCAAAGTCTAATTTATTCTCCGTGAACATTTACACCCAATTACTTCAGAAGAGTCCAACTGGGGAATAAAAACAATGGTGTATGACCACGCACAACTAAATGACATAGCTCTATTCTAACTCTTCCCAGTTTTACGATCTGGAATAACCATTTAAGTAATATAAACACCGTAAGGGGAAGTGGGCTAAGGAGGGACTGTCAGCGAACTTTGAATTCCAAATAAAGAACATCGTGTCAAAGAAAAAAAGAGGCAAAATTGGTGAAATAAATTATTCATTACAAACCACTCAGCTCTAGTTATGTGTTACCCAAATACTGCTATAGAACTAAGAATGCAGCAGAATGATCATGATAGGCAAAATATTACGCTGATTTTCAAGTATTTTTTGATTGGCTTATTTGAACTTCTGTGGCTTCTTATCATAGAATCATAGAATCATAGAATAACCAGGTTGGAAGAGACCCGCCGGATCATCGAGCCCAACCATTATGTGTGACATGGTTTTAGAGTTCATAATTTTTTAAGTTTTCTCTTTCCCTTTGGAGATATTGTGATAAACCACATTTACTAATATAAAGGTTTTTAGCAACAGTGTAATATTTTAAACCTCCTGTAATACAAAGTGGATTTTTTGCTGCTATTTGTATTTGTAAGTGGCCCTTCTATCAGTTCAGAATATCCTGTGCAAAGTTAATGCTAGTTGTACAACTCATATACACCGAAACAATGATACATATGACTGCAAACATGAATAATACATGTGAACATTAGCATATTTAGAAGTGGTGTAGACTTAAATTCTTGAAAAATAATGCACAGGTACAAAAAACAATTCAGAATTGACATGTTTATTTATAAAAGTCTTCAAACTAACTTCTCAGAGGAGATAAAGGTATTGCTACCACTCTGAGTCCCCTTTCTGCCTTGTTCATTAGCACTCCCAGATAACGTCAGCTCAAAAAGTACTTCAAAATGCACTCCAGCTCCCCCACTAGCACGTGTGACTATTTGCGATCATTTTTACCAGCAAACATTTTATGATCTCCCAACACCTGTATTGTCTTTTTCTGCTTTCCACGTCCTCTTGTTTTATGTCTTACCTTTGCCTTGAGCCCTTGTGGGATCTTCAAGGGTTGATAAGGTCCAGCTCCATCTCCGATATCCCTGACAGCTGCCTTTCTGCTTCCACACCTCCTGAGCACTGAGGGAGGCAATATATCATAAAGCCATGCTTCTTCATGCCTCTTCACTTTCATATGAAGCAGTTCCAAATCATTAGGCAAATGACTGTCTTTTGAACGCCCTGTAGGAATTCAGTGGAAGCTACTGCTTCACACAAAAGCAAGACACAGCTAATCAGCTGCTTCCCACAAAGCAGCAGCTCCTGCTCCCGCTGGGTGACTGGGGAAGTTACCTGGCGCAGCAGCTCCTTGCAGCAGACCTCAGGAGCTCCTCAGAGCCCGAGCCCAGAGCCACCCGCAGTGGCCAAGAGGCTGTGCTGCCAGGGTCACAGGGCACCCGCACCTCCTTTAGACAACCTGGGAGCCACTGTCTAACACTGACACCGATACAAAACCTTCTTATCTCTGTGAGGAGTAACCCTCTGCCTTCAGACATGACTCTGAAGCTCATGTCTCGCCAGGGCAAGATGCACAGAGTGTCTTGCTGCTGTGTCAGGACCTGCTTCTGGCTCCCATACTGTTCAGTGCTCTGCCTACTGTTCTTCCCCCTCCACTTCAAGCGGTTTATGTCTTGAGCTTCTTTAGGATCTTATAATTTCGAAACTTTATTGGGTGCATTTTACCTCCATAGCCTATCATGCTTACAACAGCATTAATGAGTGTTATATTGATATGCTTTATATACACCTTTATGGATATTAAAAGAAATAAATATGCAGGTACTGAAACCTTGAAATGAAAGGTTGTTACACGTACTCTGACTGTGACAAACAGATAGCAGTTCTTCAATCCACATTTCATTATTTTATTCTTTGCAGAATAACATAAGTTTGAGATGAATTTATTCACTTGCTTCTGAAATTGTTTTAATTCATTCTTATTATTTTCTATAGAAAAGTTTAATATTTGATTATTAATTTTGTATTCCAAAGTCTTCTCATAAGGGATGGAGTAGGAGAAATGTCCCTTAGTTATGCTTGCTAGTTACTTTGAGTATAATTTGGGGCACGTCTTCTAGCAAACTGCATAGCTTAAAACAGAATCATAATTTGGGCCCATAATTTGGGCTGGTGTTAATGTTTTACAGCATTGCTCGTTTGCCATTTTCATTGCAAAATTAGAAAAGTGGACAGTTCTTATCAAGAGTTAAGGCAGTAGTCTGACTATTTTCTGCATGGCTAATATGATTTCAATTGCTTCAATTGTATTTTTCCAGGTATGAAACGCATTGTAGATCATCCACCTAATTAAGAAGGGGCGTACTTTTCTTAAAATCATCTGTTCAGCAAGGTAAGTCTAAACCTGCCAGTTAATAACTGGCAACATTAAGTAAAAGTTAAAGCGCACAGCTGTATAACGAAATTTGCCTTACAGCCCTGCCTGCAACCCCACAGTTGCTGCAGTTTTTAGCTGTGATGCACGTGGCTGTGGACATGTGATGGAAATGTATACTAGAATTTTAAAAGAGGGGACATAATTTTTAGGGATGTCTGAGAAGAGGAAAATAAAAAATAATACATTTAACAACCTAGTTTGTAAGACCTCAGAACCTGTTTCCCACTAGAAATACATCGATGAAGAGTAGATTTTGAGTTCTGTGACTACCCTGAGCAGTAGCAGCACTACACTTGCATTGTAATAATGTATTGACAAAATTACAACATGAGTTGCATGGCTGTTGAACACCACTGTGTAATTGCTACAGCAGCCATGCCCAAACAGAGTTCTTGTCACGTGTACTTTCACATCTAACACATAACACCTCATTTATTATATTAAATATAGAAAAATGTTGAGTTTAGAACATGCTGAACATTAATGATACAACTAGTTTGTAAATGCTGAACGTTTTCTCAACCTGTCCTAAATTTGCATGAAGTGAATAATGTATTTTACTTATATAAACTTTTCAGGTATCTTAATAGTTTAGGAGGTTTAATGCTTAACTTATTTTATAGACATATGAACTGAGTGTATATGTCTGTCGATATGTTCGTATAATTTTCTAATCATTAGCTTTTTATAATGTACTCAGCTTTTATAGTGTATGCATCTGTTGACTGTGAAAATTTACATTTCACATCTACCCACATAGATAAGAACAGTGACATCCCCATATATATAAATATATATGCATGAAAAATTAGGACTGAAAAATTAATATTCAAAGGTGGTAGAGCTGGAGTCTTCAAATGATAATCTGTCACATGCAGCCTGCCAGGAACAAGCAAGTGACCCGCCGACAGGCTCAGAGGCGATTTGTTTGGGATCCTGTGGGTGAACGTATGCTGAGCAGAGTTGTGCTACTGCATCACACTTCTTTGCACACTGTGCTTGGGGAGACCAGAAACCCTGCTGCTACCGGTGTTTTTTTACCTCTGCCATGTATTTAGACACCATACCCATGTTTTTTCACTTTATTCATTAGAGTTTCAGGTATGAACCTGCAACAGAGGCAAGGGGATGGTCCGATTCTCTGTCAGCCACAATAGCTGTTGTTATAAAGATTCACAAGGAAAGGTTTCTTTCCTTCTGCACAGCCTGGTTGACTAATGCTGTGTCCCTAATGCATATGCAATGCAAAGACTGTGGAATTCATGACAGTGAACATTCCTGTTGGCTGCTGCTGGGTGTGAGCAACCACTGCTGCTCTGCATCTCCTGTGCTCTTGCCAGTGAGCAGCACTGTGTTTTCTCGGAGCTGCCTCTGACGCAGCCAGTTCCGGTGCCATGCTCTGCACCTCTTAATTGAATCCTTGTGTCTCTTTCTCAAAAATTAATTTGTTCGAGTTGCCTGCATCTTTACCAAATGTCATTCTAAGGCAGAGCCTTGAATGAAATAGTTCAGCTAGGTTGGTTAAAGATTAGCCAATTTGAGAAAAGATGAAAACAGTTTTATAGAGAATGTGCCAAGTACTCCTAAAAAAAAGATAATACGGCCAGCCCTGCTAACAAAATCCCCAGCAGGTACAGGCACTGCTTAAAACTGCTGTAAAATACAATCCTGAAAGATGGTTAATTTGAGAATTTGAGTAGAAAGATAGCTGCTGTATGAAATTATTCTAAAAGGCTGTTTATACAGTTTTAGTAGATATTTAGTGTAGGATTCAGGAATCATTGCAATGCTGTCTGTAATGTAGTTTTGAAAGGGAGGTTTGACATCCCTTTCTTCAATAAAATAAATCTAACAGGTTTTGTTTAAGATTCTTAAAGTTTTTGTGATGTGAATGAAGATATGTTCCATCATGGTGACTCTTTCACAAAAAGAATCTGTTTGCCATGGAAAAAATATTCTCTGTGTAGAATCTGTTTTGTAAGACTAAAAGCAGGTTTTGAAATATCCAGAAGAGGTGGATTTTTCAAAGGAACTAATTAAAGTATCTGGTTCCTAATGAGCATATTCCTCAGCCTCTATTGCAAGTTCATACCTGAAACTCCAATGAATAAAGTGAAAAACCACAGGTACGGTGTCTAAATACATGGCAGAGGTAAAAGAACTGTGAATCTGGCACTGTGGGTCTACTCTAAGCTTAGAGGGAATTCATGAGAATTGTTTTCATTGATTTAAGTGGGTTATGGCTTCCCTTCTAGATGTAGATCCTCCAAACTGATAAGTAAATATTGGAAGAAATTTTCCATCAAAACCCTCATGAAATGAAGTGTAAAGCAAAACCTAACACAGTCACATCTCAGAATATGTTAGAATCATTACCCAGAAGTGTGGCATCTTAAACAGACACGGACTCTGCTTTCATTTCAAGCTGAGACCAAGTTTATTGTTACAACCTCATCTTTATACCTTAGTGAAAATGTCAACAACAGTCCTGCAAGTCCTTCATAAAAATTTCCACAGCTGTTCTTCTCCTTCCCAGCTCCTCGTGACCACTGTTATTGTTTCTCTGCCTTCTTGTTTTTGCCACTGATGTTGAATTTTCTCAGGCGGGAGGCTAGCTGGTTATCAAAGCTCTCTGCGCTGTTATCTCCAGAGGCTCTGCAGCATTCATGGTCATTCTTGCTCAGCATCTCTTCTGACATCTCCCCCTTTTTTGTTTTCATGAACTACTAATATTTGTCTTAACACTCTATCAATCAAGTTCTACACTAAATTAATTAAGCAAGGCACACAAATCAATATGCTAGAAAAAAATCAAGTAAAATCTGAAAACCTATCGTGGCCATTTTTATAATCCAAGGTCCAATTCCAACAAAAAGTCCTGCACATGTATTCCACTCATTCTATATTTGCAATTCTTCTGTTAAATATTGTAAGGTGTTAATGCTTGTATGTATAAATTCTGAATGACCTGATAAATATGTCAAAACACTAGATAAAGCTGCCAATAAGGCATTTGTTTGATGGCAGTGAGCCAAAGTGTGGCTTAAAATCATAGAAACATTCGGAGTTAATCATATGAATTTGTCTAATGTACATGGGCCTCCTGAAATACAGGAAGGAATACCTGCCCATGCTCTGTCTCCTCAAATAAAATACAGTTCTCTTGGTGATTGCAGGGAGATGTTGTTGGATTTGGGTATATCTGCAGATATGTAATTGCATCATATAAAATCATTTCAACACACACTAAGTAAGGAATTAACATTTTATATAAAAGTTTTATTTTTGCTTATATAACTAAAATATTTACTAAAATCTACTTTTATCACACCTAATAAAGAACATCATCTATTGGCAAACTTACTAAACAGGTGCTAAATAGATTGGTCGATGTTGCTACCGACAAACACAATAAATCTTGCTGTGCTGCATTGGCTAGGGTTACCCAGATGTTTTCTTGGGATTGTGTGGAGATCCATGGAATGGTCATTGCTCAACACGAAATTCCCACAACTATTGCAATGCAGGTGGCACACATCTTGCTGGCATCCATTGCGGTCCACGATCTGTAGAGACACAAGCATACCCTTGCCCCTGCGTTATTAATGGCCACGGACCTTCCCATTGTCTTGTTTCTAAGTTACGTATCATTACTTTAGCTTTACTAATGTTATCATTTGATTTCGTGATAAAATGTCGCTCTATCGGGGGAATATTGTCTTGGCAACCATTTAAAAAATTTAGAACATACATAGCCTTTAATAGTCTCTCTTGAGGGGCATATCCCATGCTCCCCCTTTTTTGTTTTAACAACATATTTTTTAATGTACCATGAGCTCGTTCAACTATGGCTTGCCCTGTTGGTGAGTGAGGAATGCCCGTGACATGCGTGATTCCCCACCATTGCTGAAAAAAAGGATTTTGTTATATTAGAAATATATCCTGGGCCATTATCTGTTTTTACTGGTTTTGGCACCCCCAAAAGAGCAATTGCATATAACAGATGTTTTTTTACGTCTTTTGCTCATTCCCCCGTATGTGCGGAGGCAACAATGCAGGTAGAAAAGGTGTCAATTGATACATGTACATATTTTAGACGTCCAAATTCGGGGATATTTGTTACATCAGTTTGCCATATTTCAAGTGGACCTAATCCATGAGGATTTACACCGTCACAAATAGTGTTTGGGATTCATTGACAATCAGGGCACATCTGTACAATTTGCCGAGCTTGCTCATGAGTTAACTGAAACATTTTCCTAAAGGGCTGTACTACCTTGGTGATAAGAATCATGTGACATACGTGCTTGTTGTAATGTATCTGGAATGATTACAGGGGCTGCCAGAGCATCAGCTTGGTGATTGCCTTCAGCCAAATATCCTGGTAAATCTGTATGAGAACGTACATGCATTATAAAGTAAGGTTCATGTCGATTGTCTAACAGATATTTCAATTCCTTTAAAAAGGCATATAGCTGTCCACTGTCTACATATTTTAAATAGGCATTCTTCAAGCATGAAACAATGCCAACAAAATTTCTGATTTCCACATTTGCGAAATATTTGTTTCTGACGAAGCTTTTTAGCGACCTTGTCTAATGCAACCAATGAATGTTTGCCTAATTGCCTGGGAGAGATTAAATCTGAATCCCCTTTTAACAACATAAACAAAGGATGCAATTCTTCTGTAGTGATACCTATCAAGGGGCGTACCCAATTTATGGCTCCTAACAATTTTTGCACATCGTTCAATGTCTTTACAGAATATAAAAGTTTAACTTGCTGTGGTTGAATAGTTTGTTCTTGGATTTTCCACCCCAAATATTTCCACAGAGAAGTTTTTTGGGTTTTTTCTGGTGCTACACAAAGACCTACTTGAGTAACTGCTGCTGTTACAGCTGCTGCAGCCTTAGCCGTCTGTTCTGGTGTCAAGGCTGCAACTAAAGTATCATCCAAGTAATGATAAATCAGGGCTTGAGGATATCATTCGCGAACTGGTGATAAAGCTTCTGCTACAAACCACTGACAAATTGTTGGACTGTTGCACATGCCTTGCTGCAATACAGTCCAGTGATACTGTTGGCTCGGTTCTTCCCTGTTAATAGAAGGAATAGAAAAAACAAAACGGGTTGCATCCTTTGGATGTAACGGAATGGTAAAAGAACAGTCTTTCAAATCTATAATGGTTAAGTCCCAGTTTTGTGGTAACATTGTCGGTGAGGGCATTCCTGGTTGCAATGCTCCCATAGGCCCAATAATCGCATTTATTTTTCGCAAGTCCTGTAATAAATGCCATTTTCTGCTTTTCTTCCGTATTACAAACACTGGTGCGTTCCACGGGCTGGTAGTTGGAACGATGTGTCCGGCTTGTCATTGTTCTTGCACTAAAGCTTTAAGGTGGTGCAGTTTCTCGGTGCTGAGGGGCCACTGTTCCACCCAGATCGGCTGAGCAATTCTAATGCCCTTTGGTATAAAGCAGGGAGGCAGAGGCGTCCAAGCCATTACTTGTATTGTTCCCGTAAAATCAGTATCAATCTGTCCCGGTAAAACAAACAATCCTTGCTTTGTGATAAATGATCATCCAATTAACAGTGCTCTAAGTCCGCTTCCTAAGGGGCCCTTAATTGCCATAGGGATGAGCTTAACTGCTGTGTGACGTGTTCCTGTGCTTAGAAGGCAGCTAAACTTTCTGATTCTTGCAGCCCTTCGGTCCCAAAGGACTGTCCTGTGGGTGCTGTAAATGCCCCGGGGCTGCTGCAGCCGCTCCAGTCGGGGCCGCGGGAGCTGGGTGGGGGGCGGCTCCCCCTCAGCCGGGCGGCTTGGCTCTGGAGCAGTTAGTACGTTCTCTTTTGCAGCTTTTTGTGGGAATTAGTTGATAAGTTTTGCTGCAGCTGATGTGCATGTTTAATTATCTTGCCATATGAATCTGTCATGTATCAAGGAATAATATGTAGACGATATCCAGACATGATGCTTCGCTGTCTAACAAGATATAGTTGGCAACGATAACCTGATGGGAGTCTCTGGACATGGCTGAATACGTCAAAAAAAATATAATGAGCAACCTTGAGGAGATTTATATTCTTTGTTTAAAACTAGTATATATACTCGCTGTTTTTTGTAGGATCTTATGCCTTTTTTAGAAGGGCATCCAATTCAGCGCTGAATTGTATAATAAAAATATTATTATCTTTGCTTCGAAGACTTTGTCCTTTTTAATATTTTATCAGTGAAGGAGTATTTCTCACATTTTGGAATCTCCTTTACCGCTTTGTAACTAATTAGTTCCCAGCACGGACCGCTGTCACGCGCACAGATCAAAGGAAAAGCTTGCAATATTTCTACTTCTCCCTGCTGCTGTGTCTCCCTCCTGACTTGTGCCCATCGGTCTGAGGGACAGGGTGGAGATTGATCAGGCTCCTTCTCGGTGACTATCGGACCCGGATCAAAGCGTTTGTCGGCCCCCCCATCGGGGGGTGCAGAGGCCAGCGCAGGCAGTTTAGGGGGGTAGGGGGTTAGTGCAGCTGTTGTCGATCCTGCACTCGGCTCGGAATTATTGCTGTGATTTTAGAGCCGACATACGCCTTTAACGCTTCAAAAACTTTCTACCAGGGACCGAGCAACTTAGTAGCTGTTTTATCTGACCCAGTCGCTTTATCCCATAGTGGAACTCCGATCTTATTCCAGGTTTCTTGCTCGAATGCCGACCAAACATCAAAAGACGGCTCATGATCCCAAGCCCATGTCAAAAGCACTTTAAGATCATTAAAATCTAGTGTTCGGTTTTGTTTCTTTAAAATACATTTAAATAATTCTATTACATCTTTCTTTTCCTGGGTTACCGTGTTCCCCATCACCTTATCGGCAGCTCACCTTCCGTCCAGCGGGCAGGTGTCTATGGCACGCACTCCGGACTTCGTTTCAGCCCCTCCAAGCTTCGTTTCAGCCCCTCCAAATGTTCTGCCGATTGTACACCACCGGACCGTACTCCTAACTCGGCCTCTGTTCAGACCTGATACGGGTGCCATTTGTGGCATATTAAACAGACACGGACTCTGCTTTCATTTCAAGCTGAGACCAAGTTTATTGTTACAACCTCATCTTTATACCTTAGTGAAAATGTCAACAACAGTCCTGCAAGTCCTTCACAAAAATTTCCACAGCTGTTCTCCTTCCCAGCTCCTCGTGACCACTGTTATTGTTTCTCTGCCTTCTTGTTTTTGCCACTGATGTTGAATTTTCTCAGGCGGGAGGCTAGCGGGTTATCAAAGCTCTCTGCGCTGTTATCTCCAGAGGCTCAGCAGCATTCATGGTCATTCTTGCTCAGCATCTCTTCTGACACAGAAGTACTTCAGTTACAGAAAGAGGAAATACCTGATATTTGGCCTGAGAGGAGGTCTACTATTAAGGATGGTTCCCCGTACTTCTGAAAGTATCTGCAAAGAAACCTGTTTTCTCCTGCTGATGCCTATCTGTTTTAAGCTAGAATTGTCTGGTGTCTGGGGCTCCTAATCTGACTTTTACCATGGGCATTAGATTCCCATTAAAGAAAAAAGCATACCGCTTCAAGATGAGATCTCCTGAGGTCCTATCAAAACTACTGAGGAAACCTGAGCACAGGGATGCTCTTTTGTACTGCTCTTTCACATCTGAAAGCATTTCTACTTCAATTCATTCTCTTTGCTTCTGTTGCACTGAGTATTATTATAGTCTAGTGAGCTCCTGAAAGTGGGAAATGCCAAAGAAACTGGTGTCAGACTTCAAAAGAAGCATTTGTTAAGACTTAATGTTCTGAAACTAAAGGTGACAGTTCAACCTAAATAAGCTCTTCTCAACAGGATTTATGTTTCCTTAATAACTAAGTAATAATAGAAAGTGAAGTGCAAATCTGACAGCCTAGAGAGTAGAAGTCTTAGAAAAATGTGCATCATTTGACGCGATACCTTGATTTAAAGATTATTTGTAGTATAGTGCTCAAAGTCCAATGTTGTTTGTATTTATTAAATAAGGTAATTTATGACCTGTAAAGGTGCAAGTTTGCATCATGGAGCTGTGTGTAGGCACATTGATAGGGCTAGTTGACCTTTGATTATCTTGTAGTAAAGACAGAGTCTAGAAGGAGAACACTACAGAAAGAGTATGAAACGAGTAGAAAAACAGTTCCAATCTAGTAAAAAAACAAATTTTTTTTTTTGTGTCCACTCTACTCTGCACCCTGCAAATAAAAACGTTATACTGTTAGTGGGGTACTTCCTGAGGAAAAGAGAAATAAAAAGAGGACCATATGAGCCACAAATAGCCATATATACATTCTACATGCTGTTTTTCTGGTCATGCTTGTACTTGTTCATAAATAGGTTTGAAGTTGGAAGTTTATCTACCCGCTTCTCAGTGCAAAAACCCTGAGAGCATGAAATTAGATGTACGAAACATAAGTAGCAGTATATGCTATTCCATATGGTTATTAGTGGATTAAAACCAATGTTTTCAATTTTGATTTAAAGTCTGATATCATAATAAATGGCAGCTACTTTGCTACAGTTTAAAGTCCAGTCCTGGAAAATAGAACTATTCAATAACAGTTTATATTAGTGATATGAGACGATGGCCCATTTTGTCATTGTGTCATTTTCTATGCTCATTGACGAAACGGATATTGAACATCTTTCCTGAAAAGCAGGTTTTTTGTTCCTTGTCTCTTCTTGACTAATTACATGTACATAAGATCTATGCATGGGAAGTTTAAGAGCAGCTGTTTGCTCCTCCATTCTTTTTTCTCCATTCTCTGTATAACAAACCATTTTAAATATCTACTCCCATCAGTCTTTATTTGTTAGTTAATCTCCAGCAGTAGCTCCCTAACAGATTTAGCTCCGACTTGGTCTGCTTGTGTTATCTGAGGGTTTGGGATGGTGTTTTTTTGAGGAAGCTTCTTCATAAGTCATGCTGACATCTTCTACTGTTATTCAACGCCGCTGTTCTCTAATCTTTTATCACATAACTGTTTGTTTCAAGTTTAATTTTAAAGGATGTACTTGTATGTATTTGCATGTAGTACCAGTTAGAAATTTCAGTTAACATAGTCTTAAGTGGGACTTTTATCTCATCTCAGAAGAGCATTGTTGTCCAATCTTGCGCATAAGTCGGTTGGAACCAAAGCTGTTTTACGGGACTAGGCAGTCCATAAATAGGTAGCAGCAAAGTCAGTATTAATGGCTGTGGGGGCTCCTGTTCTTCTCTTCCTGAAGTATAGATTGTGGCAGTCACAGTTCCCATCTTCTAACAAGCTGATCGTAGAGACAGAAAGAGACTTGGATGTTTGCTTTTTGCTCTGTAGTATTTTACAGTAGGTAGAGCTATCTATTCTGTCAGCTCCAGTAAACATTGCTTTGTCTGTTCAGGCATCCTCTAATTAAAAGGCGCTGATTACGATGGATATAGTCAAATGAAACATGCTCACAGTGTGCATTTTCCCGGTGTGTTTGGATTTATCCATCAAACAAATGTTTATTATGATTTCTTAGCACCAGAAATTCAGTAATAAGATGTGTGTGCTGGGTTCAGTCTCTGATCTGTGTGGTTATTTTTTTAAAGAAAAATAAAATCTGACCCTCACAGTATTGCTAAACAATGTCTGATCTGGTTATCAATAACCCTGCGAAGTCTGAAGGCAGAGCGGTACATATAGGTACATGAGAAATTCACACATATTAATAAGATTATTTGTGAAGTTCTAGGATGTATATGGTTAGTCCTTTGCCTGGATCAGATACAATGAAAGAGAGTGGTAAAAATCAGACTCTGAAGACATGGGAATAAGGAGTTACAGATTATTATCTTTATAATGAAGGAAAGAAAAGCAAAAATAGCTGTGTGCAAAAACTATTCATGTGATGTGCTTGAATGTTTGCTTTTCCAGGACAGCACAATTCCATCTTCTGTCTTTTCAGCATCTGTCTATGATGGATGGTGTGACTCAAAATCCCCCATAAATTCTAGTGGCAAAGCAGTAGACACAATAGGAAAAAAAAGCTGAATTTTACCGATCCTCACCCATGAATGGCTCTTTTCCAGTTCTTTTCTCATGTTTGCATTCTGTACATGTACACCTTAGCAGAGGCAAGAGGTTTCTATCTAGATGAGCAAAGGATACATTTTTCTGCTTGTATTGTATTGATTCATTCTCACACTCACTTTTTCCATCTCCAATGGACACTCCTTATTAAACACAGCTTGAGAAAATTTTGTTCATATTAGAACAACTTTTCCTTTCCCATTGCCTTATTGTTAAAACAGTTAAAAATTGTAGAACAAAATGCATGTAGCAGTCAGTGAAAAACACGTGTGCTACAGGCAGATGTGGAACACTGACGTGAAGGGAGGTACAGCAGACTATTGTGTTAATTTCCCCTTGCACATTTAACTATTAAAAATTAGTCGCTTGCATCCATTTCTGAGATTAAATGAAGTTAAGACCTACTATATCTGTGTAGCACTGAATATAGATATTGTGAGACAGAAGGTAGAGTAGGAGCTGGACTCTTTTTTTTTTTTTCCTAATGCTACTAATCTGTCAAGAGTTGCCTTGGATCTGCTCTTACATTTCAAAATTTGTACCTAAGCCAGTTTTTCCTTTCAGAGTGACAAAGTAATACAAGAATTTTTTTTATAACCTGAATTTGTCAGTGAGTCAGCTAAAAATATAGAATATTTAACTGTTTAGGTGTTATTTATTTCTTCCTCACTTTTGTGTTTTTGCCAATCTATCTGAGACTGTAAGGCAGTAGCAACACCGTGGAAATGCAGCTTAAGTTTTATGGACTTCCATGAAGAATATATTTTTGAAGTCTTCCTTGTTGCACTTGCCTCTGATGCACTCTGATACTTATTTATTGAAACATATGAAAAATAGAATTATATTAATCAGAGGGCATAATGAAGTAATTTCTCATAGAGAAGTTTAATCGTAATCAAAAATTGACCTATGTGTTATATTTAAAAAGGCATATATTATTGAATGGTATTAATAGAACTTTTAATGTTAAAATACTTTATATTAGCCAGAATTAGATCCTATTTTAAGCTAGTACTGTAGGTTGAATGGTGATAAAACTTCTCATTTTTTGGTTTGATTTTAATAGCACGCAGACTACATTTGAAAGGCTCTGTTCTGCTGCTCCGTGCTCTTCATGCTATCTGACACTATGGTCTCCTCTTTATGGGACATGATCTCCCTTGCTGGGTGTATTATATTAAATCAGTAGGTGTGACTTGACCTGGGCAGAATAGTGAACAGAACAAAACTTGATATGTGTATCGGGTTATGAAGACTGTTAAATATTTCATTTGGATAAATGTGTCTGAGGCTATAAAATACCATTACATGGTCCCCTGCCGTAGTGGATTCAGATTGCACACTTGAGCTACAACATAACTAATTCCTTTGCCCAGATTGTGGGAGCTTAGAGCACCCATGCAGGCTCTGATCAGCTCCTTTGGAAGGAACCCTAGATTTATAACACCGTGATTTACAGCCTGATCTCTTCTGGACGTGGTTTCAGTGCGCAGCTAAGGAATCAGTAGCCTGAGCCACACTTCGGACACCTCTAGATAATGTGAATTCAGTTAGGAGAGATTTATGAACTATTTTTTCAAATGTTTATGTTGCATCATTAGAAAAGGAAAAAAAAAAGCTAAAAAATTGACACAGGAGCGTTTAGGTATATTGCAATTATGTAGTATAAATCCACAAGCTATAAAACAAATTGACAATTAAATCTTTTTTTTTTGCAGGTTTATATTTAAAAATAAGTCTTAAAGCTTAGACATTTTTTAAAAAGTACCTGTCATAATGAAAGTACTGTTATAACAATGATTTAATTGGATTTCGTTTTTGTTCACATTAAAATCTTTGTAAAAAGAATGAGCTACAGCATTGTGGACTATTAATATGGAATATATACTTATTCACACTACACAGTCTCATGGTAGGCCTTGTATCATAAAAAAGTTTTGGTTCATTTTTTTCCTAGTTTAGGAGAATATTCTTAGAATAAGTGTAAAAACGTTCCATGCTTAAGATATCTGCATAATTCTATAGACACAGAAACTGAAGACTTTTAAAGACATTTTTGTATTATCTTTTAGATTATGTTAGAACCTAAATACTCTTCTCAAGATCAGACCATAGTAGAAAAAGGCATTGCGACATATGGAAAGTAAATATGGAAGAAATTAATATTCAGAAAGTGGTGTTGAAACCCTCACTGGTTTCATAAGCTTTCTGTATTTAAATAGCAGCATGACATTTAATAGAATCATAGAATCACGAGATGGGAAAAGACCCACCGGATCATCGAGTCCAACCATTCCTATCAAACACTAAACCATGCCCCTCAGCACCTCGTCCACCCGTCCCTTAAACACCTCCAGGGAAGGTGATTCAACCACCTCCCTGGGAAGCCACTGGAAGTTCCAGTGCCCAATGACCCTTTCTGTGAAAAATTTTTTCCCAATGTTCAGCATAAACCTCCCCTGGCGGAGCCTGAGGCAATTTCCTTTTGTCCTGTCCCCTGTCACTTGGGAGAAGAGGCCTTTCAGGTAGTTGTAGAAAGCAATGAGGTCTCCCCTCAGCCTCCTCTTCTCCAGGCTAAACAACCCCAGCTCTCTCAGCTGTTCCTCATAAGGCCTGTTCTCTATCCCCTCCACCAGCTTCGTTGCTGTTCTCTGGACTCGCTCCAGAGCCTCAACATCCTTCTTGTGGTGAGGGGCCCAGAAATGAACACAGGATTCAAGGAGCGGTCTCACCAGTGCCGAGTACAGAGGGAGAATAACCTCCCTGGACCTGCTGGTCACACCGTTTCTGATACAAGCCAGGATGCCATTGGCCTTCTTGGCCACCTGGGCACACTGCTGGCTCATGTTCAGTCGGCTGTCAACCAACACTCCCCAGGTCTTTCTCCTCCAGGCAGCTTTCCAGCCAGACTTCTCCTGGTCTGTAGCGCTGCATAGGGTTGCTGTGCCCCAAGTGCGGGACCCGGCATTTGGCCTTGTTAAACCTCATGCCATTGGACTCAGTCCAGTGGTCCAGCCTGTTCAGATCCCTTTGCAGAGCCTCCCTACCCTCCAGCAGATCGACACTTCCACCCAGCTTAGTGTCATAGAATCACAGAATAACCAGGTTGGAAGAGACCCACCAGATCATCGAGTCCAACCATTCCTATCAAACAACGTCCTTTCAGGTAGTTGTAGAGAGCAATGAGGTCTCCCGTCAGCCTCCTCTTCTCCAGGCTAAACAACCCCAGCGCTCTCAGCCGCTCCTCATAAGGCCTATTCTCCAAGCCCCTTCACCAGCTTTGTCGCTCTTCTCTGGACTCGCAAACTTGCTAAGGGTGCACTCAATGCCTTCATCCAGGTCATTGATAAAGACATTGAACAGGGCTGCACGCAGCACTGAGCCCTGGGGAACCCCACTTGTCACTGGCCTCCAGCTGGAGTTAACACCATTTCCCACCACTCTCTGGGCCCGGCCATCCAACCAGTTTTCCACCCAGGAGAGTGTGCGCCTGTCCAGGCCAGAGGCTGACAGTTTCCGAAGCAGAATGCTGTGAGAAACTGTGTCAAAGGCTTTGCTGAAGTCCAGGAAGACCACATCCACAGCCTTTCCCTCATCCAGTAGTCGAGTCACTTTGTCATAGAAGGCCATCATGTTTGTTTGGCAAGACCTGCCTTTTGTGAACCCGTGTTGACTGGGCCTGATCACCCGGTTCTCTTGCATGTGCTTCATGATAGCACTCAAGATCACCTGTTCCATGACTTTCCCTGGCACTGAGGTCAGAGTGACAGGCCTGGAGTTCCCTGGATCCTCCCTGTGACCCTTCTTGTAGATGGGCACAACATCAGCCAGCCTCCAGTCCAGTGGAACTTCCCCAGTCTTCCAGGACTGCTGGAAGATGATGGAAAGGGGTTTGGCCAGCACATCTGCCAGCTCCTTCAATACCCTTGGGTGGATCCCATCTGGCCCCATAGACTTGTGGGTGTCTAGCTGGGCAAGCAAGGCTCTGACCAACTCCTCATGGATCATGGGAGCCTCATTCTGCTCCTCTAACTCCTGGGTTTGTACACAGAGGGAACAACTTTCCTTACAATTAAAGACTGAGGCAAAGAAGGCATTTAGTACCTCAGCCTTTTCCTCATCCCCTGTCACTGTTGTTCCTTCTGCATCCAATAGGGACAGTATGGTCTCCCTAGTCCTCCTTATATTGTTAATATATTTGCAGAAAGTTTTTTTTGTTATCTTTCACAGACTTAGCCAGTCTGATTTCTAGTTGGGCCTTAGCCCTCCTGATTTTTTCTCTACACAATCTCACTTCCCTCCTGTAGTCCACCCAAGAGGCCTGTCCCCTCTTCCAGAGCCCATAAACATTTCTCTTCTTCTTGATATCACTCAAGATCTCTCTGTTCAGCCAAGCTGGTTTATTCCCCTGCCGGCTTTTTTTCCGGAACATGGAGATGGCTTTCTCCCAAGCTGCTTGGATTTCCTTTTTGAAGAGCTCCCAGCCCTCGTGGGCTCCCTTACCCTTAAGAACTGTCTCCCATGGGACTTTGCCAACCAGCCTTCTGAAGAGTCCAAAGTCTGCCCTCTGAAAGTTTAATGCGACTGTCCTGCTAACCACCCTCTTCACCTCACCTAGAACTGAAAACCCTATCATCTCGTGATCGCTTTGTCCCAGGCATCCTCCTACCACCACATCCCCCACAAGGCCTTCTCTGTCTTTCCCCTCTACTCATCATCGGTGAGGCCACTCTTGCAGTACTGTCTCCACTTCTGGGTTCTCCAGTACAGGAGAGATGTGGACATACTGGAGAGAGTCCAATGAAGGGCCATGGAAACGATTAAGGGAGGAGTACCTCTCGTAGGAGGAAAGGCTGGAAGAGCTGGGACTGTTCAGCCTAGAGGAGAGAAGGCTCAGGAGGGATCTTGTCGATGTATGTAAATGGCTGAAGGGAGGGCGCAAATTGGATGGAGCCAGGCTCCTTCTGGAGGTCTCCAGTGCCAGGACAAGAAGTAACGGGCACAAACTGAAATGCAGAAGCTTCCATCATATCGTGAGGAAACACTTAGAATAATAGAATCATAGAATAACCAGGTTGGAAGAGCTCCACTGGATCATTGAGACCAACCATTCCTATCAAACACTAAACCATGCCCCCTAGCACCTCGTCCACCTGTCCCTCAAACACCTCCAGGGAAGGTGACTCAACCACCTCCCTGGGCAGCCTGTTCCAGGGCCCAATGACCATTTCTGTGAAGAATTTTTTCCTAATGGCCAGCCTAAATCTCCCCTGGCGGAGCTTGAGGCCATTCCCTCTCGTCCTGTCCCCTGTCACTTGGGAGAAGAGGCCAGCACCCTCCTCTCCACAACCTCCTTTCAGGTAGTTGTAGAGAGCAATGAGGTCTCCCCTCAGCCTCCTCTTCTCCAGGCTAAACAACCCCAGCTCTCTCAGCCGTTCCTCATAAGGCCTGTTATCCAGCCCCCTCACCAGCTTTGTTGCTCTTCTCTGGACTCACTCCAGAGCCTCAATATCCTTCTTGTGGTGAGGGGCCCATAAATGAACCCAGGATTCAAGGAGCGGTCTCACCAGTGCCGAGTACAGAGGGAGAATAACCTCCCTGGACCTGCTGGTCACACCGTTTCTGATACAAGCCAGGATTCCATTGGCCTTCTTGGCCACCTGGGCACACTGCTGGCTCATGTTCATGGCTGTCAACCAACACCCCCAGGTCCCTCTCCTCCAGGCAGCTTTCTAGACAGACTTCTCCTAGTCTGTAGCACTGCATAGGGTTGTTGTGCCCCAAGTGCAGGACCCGGCATTTGGCCTTGTTAAACCTCATGCCATTAGTCTCAGCCCAGCGGTCCAGCCTGTTCAGATCCCTTTGCAGAGCCTCCCTACCCTCCAGCAGATCAACACTTCCACCCAGCTTAGTGTTGTCTGCAAACTTGCTAAGGGTGCACTCAATGCCTTCATCCAGGTCATTGATAAAGACATTGAACAGGGCTGCACCCAGCACTGAGCCCTGGGGAACCCCACTTGTCACTGGCCTCCAGCTGGAGTTAACGCCATTTCCCACCACTCTCTGGGCCCGGCCATCCAACCAGTTTTCCACCCAGGAGAGTGTGCGCCTGTCCAGGCCAGAGGCTGACAGTTTCCGAAGCAGAATGCTGTGAGAAACTGTGTCAAAGGCTTTGCTGAAGTCCAGGAAGACCACATCCACAGCCTTTCCCTCATCCAGTAGTCGAGTCACTTTGTCATAGAAGGCCATCATGTTTGTTTGGCAAGACCTGCCTTTTGTGAACCCGTGTTGACTGGGCCTGATCACCCGGTTCTCTTGCATGTGCTTCATGATAGCACTCAAGATCACCTGCTCCATGACTTTCCCTGGCACTGAGGTCAGAGTGACAGGCCTGGAGTTCCCTGGATCCTCCCTGTGACCCTTCTTGTAGATGGGCACAACATCAGCCAGCCTCCAGTCCAGTGGAACTTCCCCAGTCTTCCAGGACTGCTGGAAGATGATGGAAAGGGGTTTGGCCAGCACATCTGCCAGCTCCTTCAATACCCTTGGGTGGATCCCATCTGGCCCCATAGACTTGTGGGTGTCTAGCTGGGCAAGCAAGGCTCTGACCACCTCCTCTTGGATCATGGGAGCCTCATTCTGCTCCTCTAACTCCTGGGTTTGTACACAGAGGGAACAACTTTCCTTACAATTAAAGACTGAGGCAAAGAAGGCATTTAGTACCTCAGCCTTTTCCTCATCCCCTGTTACTGTTGTTCCTTCTGTGTCCAATAGGGACAGTATGGTCTCCCTAGTCCTCCTTATATTGTTAATATATTTGCAGAAAGTTTTTTTTGTTATCTTTCACAGACTTAGCCAGTCTGATTTCTAGTTGGGCCTTAGCCCTCCTGATTTTTTCTCTACACAATCTCACTTCCCTCCTGTAGTCCACCCAAGAGACCTGTCCCCTCTTCCAGAGCCCATAAACATTTCTCTTCTTCTTGATATCACTCAAGATCTCTCTGTTCAGCCAAGCTGGTTTATTCCCCTGCCGGCTTTTTTTCCGGAACATGGAGATGGCTTTCTCCCAAGCTGCTTGGATTTCCTTTTTGAAGAGCTCCCAGCCCTCGTGGGCTCCCTTACCCTTAAGAACTGTCTCCCATGGGACTTTGCCAACCAGCCTTCTGAAGAGTCCAAAGTCTGCCCTCTGAAAGTTTAATGCGACTGTCCTGCTAACCACCCTCTTCACCTCACCTAGAACTGAAAACCCTATCATCTCGTGATCGCTTTGTCCCAGGCATCCTCCTACCACCACATCCCCCACAAGGCCTTCTCTGTCTTTCCCCTCTACTCATCATCGGTGAGGCCACTCTTGCAGTACTGTCTCCACTTCTGGGTTCTCCAGTACAGGAGAGATGTGGACATACTGGAGAGAGTCCAATGAAGGGCCATGGAAACGATTAAGGGAGGAGTACCTCTCGTAGGAGGAAAGGCTGGAAGAGCTGGGACTGTTCAGCCTAGAGGAGAGAAGGCTCAGGAGGGATCTTGTCGATGTATGTAAATGGCTGAAGGGAGGGCGCAAATTGGATGGAGCCAGGCTCCTTCTGGAGGTCTCCAGTGCCAGGACAAGAAGTAACGGGCACAAACTGAAATGCAGAAGCTTCCATCATATCGTGAGGAAACACTTAGAATAATAGAATCATAGAATAACCAGGTTGGAAGAGCTCCACTGGATCATTGAGACCAACCATTCCTATCAAACACTAAACCATGCCCCCTAGCACCTCGTCCACCTGTCCCTCAAACACCTCCAGGGAAGGTGACTCAACCACCTCCCTGGGCAGCCTGTTCCAGGGCCCAATGACCATTTCTGTGAAGAATTTTTTCCTAATGGCCAGCCTAAATCTCCCCTGGCGGAGCTTGAGGCCATTCCCTCTCGTCCTGTCCCCTGTCACTTGGGAGAAGAGGCCAGCACCCTCCTCTCCACAACCTCCTTTCAGGTAGTTGTAGAGAGCAATGAGGTCTCCCCTCAGCCTCCTCTTCTCCAGGCTAAACAACCCCAGCTCTCTCAGCCGTTCCTCATAAGGCCTGTTATCCAGCCCCCTCACCAGCTTTGTTGCTCTTCTCTGGACTCACTCCAGAGCCTCAATATCCTTCTTGTGGTGAGGGGCCCATAAATGAACCCAGGATTCAAGGAGCGGTCTCACCAGTGCCGAGTACAGAGGGAGAATAACCTCCCTGGACCTGCTGGTCACACCGTTTCTGATACAAGCCAGGATTCCATTGGCCTTCTTGGCCACCTGGGCACACTGCTGGCTCATGTTCATGGCTGTCAACCAACACCCCCAGGTCCCTCTCCTCCAGGCAGCTTTCTAGACAGACTTCTCCTAGTCTGTAGCACTGCATAGGGTTGTTGTGCCCCAAGTGCAGGACCCGGCATTTGGCCTTGTTAAACCTCATGCCATTAGTCTCAGCCCAGCGGTCCAGCCTGTTCAGATCCCTTTGCAGAGCCTCCCTACCCTCCAGCAGATCAACACTTCCACCCAGCTTAGTGTTGTCTGCAAACTTGCTAAGGGTGCACTCAATGCCTTCATCCAGGTCATTGATAAAGACATTGAACAGGGCTGCACCCAGCACTGAGCCCTGGGGAACCCCACTTGTCACTGGCCTCCAGCTGGAGTTAACGCCATTTCCCACCACTCTCTGGGCCCGGCCATCCAACCAGTTTTCCACCCAGGAGAGTGTGCGCCTGTCCAGGCCAGAGGCTGACAGTTTCCGAAGCAGAATGCTGTGAGAAACTGTGTCAAAGGCTTTGCTGAAGTCCAGGAAGACCACATCCACAGCCTTTCCCTCATCCAGTAGTCGAGTCACTTTGTCATAGAAGGCCATCATGTTTGTTTGGCAAGACCTGCCTTTTGTGAACCCGTGTTGACTGGGCCTGATCACCCGGTTCTCTTGCATGTGCTTCATGATAGCACTCAAGATCACCTGCTCCATGACTTTCCCTGGCACTGAGGTCAGAGTGACAGGCCTGGAGTTCCCTGGATCCTCCCTGTGACCCTTCTTGTAGATGGGCACAACATCAGCCAGCCTCCAGTCCAGTGGAACTTCCCCAGTCTTCCAGGACTGCTGGAAGATGATGGAAAGGGGTTTGGCCAGCACATCTGCCAGCTCCTTCAATACCCTTGGGTGGATCCCATCTGGCCCCATAGACTTGTGGGTGTCTAGCTGGGCAAGCAAGGCTCTGACCACCTCCTCTTGGATCATGGGAGCCTCATTCTGCTCCTCTAACTCCTGGGTTTGTACACAGAGGGAACAACTTTCCTTACAATTAAAGACTGAGGCAAAGAAGGCATTTAGTACCTCAGCCTTTTCCTCATCCCCTGTTACTGTTGTTCCTTCTGTGTCCAATAGGGACAGTATGGTCTCCCTAGTCCTCCTTATATTGTTAATATATTTGCAGAAAGTTTTTTTTGTTATCTTTCACAGACTTAGCCAGTCTGATTTCTAGTTGGGCCTTAGCCCTCCTGATTTTTTCTCTACACAATCTCACTTCCCTCCTGTAGTCCACCCAAGAGGCCTGTCCCCTCTTCCAGAGCCCATAAACATTTCTCTTCTTCTTGATATCACTCAAGATCTCTCTGTTCAGCCAAGCTGGTTTATTCCCCTGCCGGCTTTTTTTCCGGAACATGGAGATGGCTTTCTCCCAAGCTGCTTGGATTTCCTTTTTGAAGAGCTCCCAGCCCTCGTGGGCTCCCTTACCCTTAAGAACTGTCTCCCATGGGACTTTGCCAACCAGCCTTCTGAAGAGTCCAAAGTCTGCCCTCTGAAAGTTTAATGCGACTGTCCTGCTAACCACCCTCTTCACCTCACCTAGAACTGAAAACCCTATCATCTCGTGATCGCTTTGTCCCAGGCATCCTCCTACCACCACATCCCCCACAAGGCCTTCTCTGTCTTTCCCCTCTACTCATCATCGGTGAGGCCACTCTTGCAGTACTGTCTCCACTTCTGGGTTCTCCAGTACAGGAGAGATGTGGACATACTGGAGAGAGTCCAATGAAGGGCCATGGAAACGATTAAGGGAGGAGTACCTCTCGTAGGAGGAAAGGCTGGAAGAGCTGGGACTGTTCAGCCTAGAGGAGAGAAGGCTCAGGAGGGATCTTGTCGATGTATGTAAATGGCTGAAGGGAGGGCGCAAATTGGATGGAGCCAGGCTCCTTCTGGAGGTCTCCAGTGCCAGGACAAGAAGTAACGGGCACAAACTGAAATGCAGAAGCTTCCATCATATCGTGAGGAAACACTTAGAATAATAGAATCATAGAATAACCAGGTTGGAAGAGCTCCACTGGATCATTGAGACCAACCATTCCTATCAAACACTAAACCATGCCCCCTAGCACCTCGTCCACCTGTCCCTCAAACACCTCCAGGGAAGGTGACTCAACCACCTCCCTGGGCAGCCTGTTCCAGGGCCCAATGACCATTTCTGTGAAGAATTTTTTCCTAATGGCCAGCCTAAATCTCCCCTGGCGGAGCTTGAGGCCATTCCCTCTCGTCCTGTCCCCTGTCACTTGGGAGAAGAGGCCAGCACCCTCCTCTCCACAACCTCCTTTCAGGTAGTTGTAGAGAGCAATGAGGTCTCCCCTCAGCCTCCTCTTCTCCAGGCTAAACAACCCCAGCTCTCTCAGCCGTTCCTCATAAGGCCTGTTATCCAGCCCCCTCACCAGCTTTGTTGCTCTTCTCTGGACTCACTCCAGAGCCTCAATATCCTTCTTGTGGTGAGGGGCCCATAAATGAACCCAGGATTCAAGGAGCGGTCTCACCAGTGCCGAGTACAGAGGGAGAATAACCTCCCTGGACCTGCTGGTCACACCGTTTCTGATACAAGCCAGGATTCCATTGGCCTTCTTGGCCACCTGGGCACACTGCTGGCTCATGTTCATGGCTGTCAACCAACACCCCCAGGTCCCTCTCCTCCAGGCAGCTTTCTAGACAGACTTCTCCTAGTCTGTAGCACTGCATAGGGTTGTTGTGCCCCAAGTGCAGGACCCGGCATTTGGCCTTGTTAAACCTCATGCCATTAGTCTCAGCCCAGCGGTCCAGCCTGTTCAGATCCCTTTGCAGAGCCTCCCTACCCTCCAGCAGATCAACACTTCCACCCAGCTTAGTGTTGTCTGCAAACTTGCTAAGGGTGCACTCAATGCCTTCATCCAGGTCATTGATAAAGACATTGAACAGGGCTGCACCCAGCACTGAGCCCTGGGGAACCCCACTTGTCACTGGCCTCCAGCTGGAGTTAACGCCATTTCCCACCACTCTCTGGGCCCGGCCATCCAACCAGTTTTCCACCCAGGAGAGTGTGCGCCTGTCCAGGCCAGAGGCTGACAGTTTCCGAAGCAGAATGCTGTGAGAAACTGTGTCAAAGGCTTTGCTGAAGTCCAGGAAGACCACATCCACAGCCTTTCCCTCATCCAGTAGTCGAGTCACTTTGTCATAGAAGGCCATCATGTTTGTTTGGCAAGACCTGCCTTTTGTGAACCCGTGTTGACTGGGCCTGATCACCCGGTTCTCTTGCATGTGCTTCATGATAGCACTCAAGATCACCTGCTCCATGACTTTCCCTGGCACTGAGGTCAGAGTGACAGGCCTGGAGTTCCCTGGATCCTCCCTGTGACCCTTCTTGTAGATGGGCACAACATCAGCCAGCCTCCAGTCCAGTGGAACTTCCCCAGTCTTCCAGGACTGCTGGAAGATGATGGAAAGGGGTTTGGCCAGCACATCTGCCAGCTCCTTCAATACCCTTGGGTGGATCCCATCTGGCCCCATAGACTTGTGGGTGTCTAGCTGGGCAAGCAAGGCTCTGACCACCTCCTCTTGGATCATGGGAGCCTCATTCTGCTCCTCTAACTCCTGGGTTTGTACACAGAGGGAACAACTTTCCTTACAATTAAAGACTGAGGCAAAGAAGGCATTTAGTACCTCAGCCTTTTCCTCATCCCCTGTTACTGTTGTTCCTTCTGTGTCCAATAGGGACAGTATGGTCTCCCTAGTCCTCCTTATATTGTTAATATATTTGCAGAAAGTTTTTTTTGTTATCTTTCACAGACTTAGCCAGTCTGATTTCTAGTTGGGCCTTAGCCCTCCTGATTTTTTCTCTACACAATCTCACTTCCCTCCTGTAGTCCACCCAAGAGGCCTGTCCCCTCTTCCAGAGCCCATAAACATTTCTCTTCTTCTTGATATCACTCAAGATCTCTCTGTTCAGCCAAGCTGGTTTATTCCCCTGCCGGCTTTTTTTCCGGAACATGGAGATGGCTTTCTCCCAAGCTGCTTGGATTTCCTTTTTGAAGAGCTCCCAGCCCTCGTGGGCTCCCTTACCCTTAAGAACTGTCTCCCATGGGACTTTGCCAACCAGCCTTCTGAAGAGTCCAAAGTCTGCCCTCTGAAAGTTTAATGCGACTGTCCTGCTAACCACCCTCTTCACCTCACCTAGAACTGAAAACCCTATCATCTCGTGATCGCTTTGTCCCAGGCATCCTCCTACCACCACATCCCCCACAAGGCCTTCTCTGTCTTTCCCCTCTACTCATCATCGGTGAGGCCACTCTTGCAGTACTGTCTCCACTTCTGGGTTCTCCAGTACAGGAGAGATGTGGACATACTGGAGAGAGTCCAATGAAGGGCCATGGAAACGATTAAGGGAGGAGTACCTCTCGTAGGAGGAAAGGCTGGAAGAGCTGGGACTGTTCAGCCTAGAGGAGAGAAGGCTCAGGAGGGATCTTGTCGATGTATGTAAATGGCTGAAGGGAGGGCGCAAATTGGATGGAGCCAGGCTCCTTCTGGAGGTCTCCAGTGCCAGGACAAGAAGTAACGGGCACAAACTGAAATGCAGAAGCTTCCATCATATCGTGAGGAAACACTTAGAATAATAGAATCATAGAATAACCAGGTTGGAAGAGCTCCACTGGATCATTGAGACCAACCATTCCTATCAAACACTAAACCATGCCCCCTAGCACCTCGTCCACCTGTCCCTCAAACACCTCCAGGGAAGGTGACTCAACCACCTCCCTGGGCAGCCTGTTCCAGGGCCCAATGACCATTTCTGTGAAGAATTTTTTCCTAATGGCCAGCCTAAATCTCCCCTGGCGGAGCTTGAGGCCATTCCCTCTCGTCCTGTCCCCTGTCACTTGGGAGAAGAGGCCAGCACCCTCCTCTCCACAACCTCCTTTCAGGTAGTTGTAGAGAGCAATGAGGTCTCCCCTCAGCCTCCTCTTCTCCAGGCTAAACAACCCCAGCTCTCTCAGCCGTTCCTCATAAGGCCTGTTATCCAGCCCCCTCACCAGCTTTGTTGCTCTTCTCTGGACTCACTCCAGAGCCTCAATATCCTTCTTGTGGTGAGGGGCCCATAAATGAACCCAGGATTCAAGGAGCGGTCTCACCAGTGCCGAGTACAGAGGGAGAATAACCTCCCTGGACCTGCTGGTCACACCGTTTCTGATACAAGCCAGGATTCCATTGGCCTTCTTGGCCACCTGGGCACACTGCTGGCTCATGTTCATGGCTGTCAACCAACACCCCCAGGTCCCTCTCCTCCAGGCAGCTTTCTAGACAGACTTCTCCTAGTCTGTAGCACTGCATAGGGTTGTTGTGCCCCAAGTGCAGGACCCGGCATTTGGCCTTGTTAAACCTCATGCCATTAGTCTCAGCCCAGCGGTCCAGCCTGTTCAGATCCCTTTGCAGAGCCTCCCTACCCTCCAGCAGATCAACACTTCCACCCAGCTTAGTGTTGTCTGCAAACTTGCTAAGGGTGCACTCAATGCCTTCATCCAGGTCATTGATAAAGACATTGAACAGGGCTGCACCCAGCACTGAGCCCTGGGGAACCCCACTTGTCACTGGCCTCCAGCTGGAGTTAACGCCATTTCCCACCACTCTCTGGGCCCGGCCATCCAACCAGTTTTCCACCCAGGAGAGTGTGCGCCTGTCCAGGCCAGAGGCTGACAGTTTCTCAAGCAGAATGCTGTGAGAAACTGTGTCAAAGGCTTTACTGAAGTCCAGGAAGACCACATCCACAGCCTTTCCCTCATCCAGCAGCTGAGTCACTTTGTCATAGAAGGCGATCAGGTTATTTTGGCAAGACCTGCCTTTTGTGAACCCATGTTGACTGGTCCTGATCACCTGGTTCTCTTGCATGTGCTTCGTGATAGCACTCAAGATCACCTGTTCCATGACTTTCCCTGGCACTGAGGTCAGACTGACAGGCCTGGAGTTTCCTGGGTCCTCCCTGCGGCCTTTCTTGTAGATGGTCACAACATCAGCCAGCCTCCAGTCCAGTGGGACTTCCCCAGTCTTCCAGGACTGCTGGAAGATGATGGAAAGGGGTTTGGCCAGCACATCCACCAGCTCCTTCAATACCCTTGGATGAATCCCATCCGGCCCCATAGACTTGTGGTTGTCTTGAGGGTGACCAAGCATTGGCATATGTTGCGGAGAGACTGTGGAGTCTTCGTTGTTATAGATACTAAAAAGCTGCCTGGACATGGTCCTGGCAGGTCCTTTAGGTGCAGGATAAAGGAGAACAAGTTGTCCACAGGATGGTTTCCCAGGTGTGTTGTCTTTTTGGGAAAGAGCTCCCTTCCCTGACCATAGCATCCACTGCTCTCTGAAGCTCTTACAGCAAGGCTGCTGAACTATATGGAGCCATTAGTGTGTTTCAAGATAAATTCCTTAACTGCTTCTTTTGCTTTATGAAATGATGAATTGTCAAGCATATCTTTCTGGTGTAGTATAAGTGAGTTTTCATGAGGCACCTAGGTCTGCTTTTCTCCTGTTATTTATTTATTTCCAAGTGGAAAACAAAACAGAAGTGTTTTTGTAGGCATCATTAGGCAATTCATCCTGTTCCCCACCAAGATCCCCACAGTTTACCCATGGCTTTATTGATTCTTCTGAACTATCTCATACACTGAACACAGCCAGTCAATAGGGTGATGATGGCAATCAATACAAAGTATAATAAGATAATAAACTTGGCTGAGAACAGCAGCAGTACACCCAGACCTTGGAATTTAACCTGTGAACTACGTTTACATTCAACAGGCCCTTTCTCTATTAAAGCTTATTAAACCAGTGAGTTTAGGACTGGGTTTGTTTGTTGCTTGGAAGAAGGAAGGCATTCATCAATATTGTGTAAAATGTGTTAGAAAAATAATGGTGCAAAACTAGCAACTCCTAGGATTTGCATGCTCCAATTTCCTTTGTGGAGCTGTAACCAATGGCTCTAAAATCTGAAGATTAAATCTCGTTAATAAATTATCAGTCAGAGATGTTTTGAGTTACAATATTCACAGTAACACATCTTAAATTAGATTGTATTTGGGGTTTTGCTCTTGTATAATGTAAATAAGCACAATTAGTCTTTGCCAAATGACTCACTCAACGTAATTCTTGCAGATGTAGCCATGACTAAATTTGAAACAAAATCTCTATCTTTTTTAGGCACTATAAAGCCCTGTAAAACACAATTTGCATTAGATAAGGTAATAACTGTTAGCTATAATAGTATTTAGGTATTTTCCTAACAATAATAATATTTCTGTGTACTGCAGATATTTTAATGCAATTTACAAGTATAAAAGTGTTGCACGTACTCCCAGCCTAGAAGAGGACTGTTATGTGTTGCAGAGGTGCATAGAATATGACAGCAACTACTTACAATCTACTTCGACAAAGCTAACGATCAAGAAGTCAGAGCTGTCGTTCTATGGAGCAACGCATTATGCAATGCATTTTATAATATTCAAAATGCTTTCTTCTGTTATTATATTGTGTGCTTCATTTTCCTTCCCCTGGCTTTCTGCTATCAGCAACATAATGTCCCATGAGCTTTGTGAATTGAGTACCTTAGTATAATGTACAAATTACTGCCCTTGAGCTGTAGATTGAATCTCACAGCAAATGTAAATAACTGAATTGGCAACATTGGTTTAAAAAAGCTTTGCTAGGATTCTGCTTACTAACATCCTTTGTATCCATGGATAACTTAGGTTAAAGAATGCTTTAGGGACAATCCCGCAGCTGTGCTATAGGCAGGCAAAACTTGAAAAACAACAAGGCTATATCTGAACTTGGGTATACAGGAACAGTTCCCAAATTCTGACTAAAGCTTTCAGCTTCCCAACTTGGTTCTGGTAGAAAACCCGAGTTTGGGCCACATTTCAGACTTAAACATATTGAGGGGTTGGATTTTTTTGCATGAAACAGTCTCATTAGTTACCAGGAAAGGAGAGCTGGCTCACCTTTTCCTAATCTCCTGGGAGATTAGGGAACCTAGATCATAAAGTGTGCCGAGAAGCTCTCTCCCCCTTTTATTGCCGTTAAGGTAAGCATGGGAGCTGTTGGTCTCTGTTCTGCTTACAGTGATGTGCATCTGTAGTGAATTGTGAAGCTGAGGGAGTGTGTGTAAATGTCAGTGAAGCCATTCTCTTTTCATGGATTAAGTAGCTTTTCCTTGTGTATGTATGAATCTATAATAAATTCCCCTGGAGCCTTCCATGCCAGTAATTATTGACTGTTGTGTGGTAGAGGTGTGGTTTTACTGCATTTGAGGAACTGATGTTCTGATGTTCCTAGAGATGTCTCCTGTTGTATTCCAGGGTACCTGTGCCAAGCACTAGAAGGTACATGGTGTGTTTTCTTGCTTTCATAGAGAGAAAGTGTTTTATGTGCCTTGAATGCTTTCATTTTCGTGGCAGTTACAGGCAACCTAACACTTGGTGTTTAGAAGAGTTTGGGGTTTTTTCTTGTGTGGCTGGAGAGCAGACTGTGTCAATGGAGCTCATCATCTGTGCAGAATTCTCTTCTTCAGCAGAATTCCGTTCTTTAGAGCTTCAGACCTTGCTGTGTGGGCGTATCTGTATGCATGTGTATAAATACACATAAATACACATGCATAGAGTGGAAATAATTTCTCTTATAATTGAAATGCAGCCAGTTCTTAAACAAGATGTGGTGACTCTTGGGTAGTGGACAGAAATACCAGGTGAGTGGAAAGTGAAGAAAAAAGAGAATGTGACAAGTTATGTGTAAAAGGGCTTTAGTTGGGATATATAGTAATGACCTGTACTGGCTTTGCCTAATACATGAGCATTGTATACTAGGACTGGAAGAAATGGCAGTGAATATTTAACACAACTCAAAGCTTTTACACTTCCATGTTTCGTGTTCAATATATCTTTCGAAGTGTGTTATTCATCGTACCAAAAGCAATATAAACAAATCCTGCTCTGCAGGCTGCTGTTTACTCTCCAAGTGGCATTTTAAGAGCAAACCTTCCTTCCTTGACATACCACAGTGACAAATTGCAGCTAATACTTGTACGTCCAATAGGAAAGGAATATAGAATGGTAAGGATTTATTTAGTAGAGAGCCATGTAGCGTATGTAACAGGGTGGCATTTTTAGTGCCCTGTCCTGATTTGAGACAGCTTTGGTAATACAGAACCTACCTTCCTTGTCCTTGGCTATTTAAAGAACTAATTTCTTTTGCTTGCTTTCTGGTACTTTTGTAAACCCAGGAAAGCCTCAAAGATGCATGTATAACAAATCACGTGGCATCTTTATGCAATCTCAAAGAACATACTTGGATAAGGAAAGTTAAAATAAATAACTAAAAAAAAAGAAGTTGGAAAATAAGAATGGGAATAAATACAATACATGGTATTTTATAATACACATCTAATTTCATTTCAAAGCTATGAAGGATCTATATGTTTAATAAAAAATATCTTGCTCATTTGGCGTGTTTTGTGTTCCTCTCAGACTGCTTTTTAAAGGCTTTAGAGTGTGCTAATTTAATTTTTTTTGTTGCCGGTTGTCAAAATTGTTCTTCATCCCAGCCTAATAGCATCAGGTATTTTAAAAGAAGATGTGGTTTCACAGAAAATAAAGAAATTATTAGTCTTGGATCTTTTTTGAAAATCAAAAAGTATCTGGCTCTGCTGGAGCATAGTCTTTCTGATCACCCAGCTACTTTGCAGCTGAGAAGGGTTCTGGCAGTAACTCCATTAAGATCACCTAGGGTATTGGCAGGGGAAAAAACCCAACTACTTGTACTGAGTTGAGAGTATCAAAATCTGACAAGACAAAGTTTTTCACTGGGAGAAATACCTTGTTCCACTGGCTACCCCCAGCACCACTGGCCCCAAACTTCAAACAAATAAGAAAAAACAAACTTTTAATGCCATACTTATGTCTTAAACATTGCCAGCAGCGTGTGCTTACTGTCCCCCCCCAAATACATAGATTAATGTCAGTGAGTGTCCTGTATCTTAGCCCAAGGCAGGCTATCAGAATCCGAATCAGCTGTGACATCTGAGGATTTCCTTCCAAATATTGATAACTAGTAGTATTTCTGTGAGGCAGAAGTCTCCTCCTTAACTGTCTCTAAATTGGATTGTGAGTGTTTAGTCACATTCCTTTGTCCTCATAGATTGTAAAGGGGTATTTTTTTGGTTTTACTCACTTAGGAAACAAAAGGAAATCAAGGTGCTCTCTAGTTTGTTTGGAATCAGTGAGCAATCCTCCTTCTGTACTGTTTAATACTTTGTTTCTGTTCTCAATATCAGTATTTACAGTTGGCACTGACTCAAGAAGTCATTCACAACCTCGGTGACCAAGTTAAATATAAAATACTTTCCTTGCTTACTCATGAGTGGGATCCATATACGCGTATCTCTGTCTATTTTCTGCTTTCAGAAAAAAATTGCTGATAAATACCCATCTTCTGTCTTACTCAGTTTAAGGCTTGTTGTTAGGCAAGTCCAAGTTAAGTGTCCTAAGGTTGATGTAGCCAGAACTGTATCTGTGGAGAGACTTTTAAGTAGTCCACCTTTTTCCACTGATGACTATAGCTTATGAAGCCAGGCATGTTCATTGTGGAATGCCTGTGGTGTTATTCAAAGTTTCTGGCTTTGAAACACTGACTTAAAATGCCTTTCTTTGTGTTTTGTAGCATGAGCCGGATAGGACATGAAAAAGAGAATACCTCAACTCTTGTGTTTTTCTGATAGCCGCTTGAGATTAGTGTCTCTCTACCTCCCTGACCCAAATCAACAAATAAAACCTGAACCTATAAAAGACAGAAAGCAATAAATGCAGCATAAGTACTTTTTCTCATTAAAATTAAATTTTAGTTGAAGATATTGGAAAAGGTAATTAAAGCGTGTTTCTGCTTATGATTCTTACCCAGATACAGCCTGTTTCAGCAGTAAGCCTATCTCCGACAATAGCTTGTCAAACATGAGATAAGAATGATTATGATTTTTTCTGTTGATAGGAATTACGATTAAGTATTTAAATGCCTTTCCAGCATGGCATTGCCCTAGAGCAGTTACCTACTTTGACTTGAAATGATTATTTCCCCACCCCCTGCCTTACTTTTTTTAAAGGCAGAAAAGCTTTTGAAATCTGTGGGGGTTTCTTTTAGTTTTTTTTTCTTCCTCCACCCTTCTTACCCCCTCCCCCTGAGAAGCTGTTCCCTTAATGATATGTTTGAAAACACTGAGTGGGTTTTTTCAGTACTTTCTGGATAACCTGTTATTTGAAAGTCTGACAGTCCTTTTTGCTTGGCAAATTGTACATTGGATTAGAAGGAAGTTTTGGATAGGCAAAATGTTCCTTACATTTTGCATAAATATTTCTTTCAAGGTTGAAAGTAAATAAATGAATATGTAACATAGAAGATAAGCTTTGCTTAAATGAGGAAGTAACCCTTTTTGCTGCCTTTTTTTACTAGATTCATCTTGTTAAAATTTCCTCAGGGAGTTTCTATAAGCTTTAACTCTTCTGTGAACTTGTTTTTTGGACATCTGTGCTGCATGTTAAGTAAAACTGAGCATTCTTACGCATCTCTAGAAAGCCATCTCAGAAGTCAGGGATTGTTAGCATGATGAATACAGAAACTGTTTTGTGGAGTGATCTTTTCTTAGAAAGAAATGTTTTACTAGACTACAGATATTTGTTGGAAAGTATTATTTCTTAAAAACATTTCACTTTACAAATTCATTTGGGGTTTTTCCAATAGTGATAGCCTATTTCCATCCCATGGAAATGACAGCATCCTATGATGGCATCCTATTTTGATGGTTCTAAATAATTTAAATGTTGTTGTAACTCTTACTTGAAAAAGCCAAAACCGGACTTTTGGTGTTATTTTACATTAAAAAGGTGGTGGAATCTTTAGAAATTGCCTCAATATGCTTCTGCATAGATCTAATTCATAGCTTCATTGTTAGAAATATTTGATTTGACTTTCCCATGAATTACTAGTTAGATGTAGATTTCCTTTTTCATGCTGTTTGAACTTTGCTAGAGTTTTCTAATTAACAGGAAAATGGGAAATTGATGTGGATGCCAGTCTAGAACTTCTGGTGATTTCTACTAGGATACAGAATATTTGAATGTTCCACCTCAGAACTTAATGAGCAAGAATTAGCATCACAAAAGCAAACACCTGCATCATTTTTATAAAGCTTAGAGCCTTCTTTTTATGGGCACAATATTGATCTGACATACCTCACCCTGACTCCTTGCTGAATATAGCTCTCTAGTTCCTTAAGCTGTGTAATGTTTCATGAACATCAATCACTTAAAATGCTTAGTCAGTGTGGATTGCGTATTAAAGCTTCTGGAAAGAAAGGTTCTCTTATGTAAACTGGAGTAAGAGTGCAACTTTGCTCATATTTAATAAGAAAATGAATAAGTTGAGAAAAATCAAGAAGAAACAAACAGTGCTCTGAGCTTTTTTTAAAAGAACTGTTCAGGAGAGTTCTCAGTGAAGGTGAAGAACCCTTTTGTGTTCTTCTCTATTTGAAGTTGAATATGCTTTAGGTCACGGAAGATTTGCAGAACTCTGAAGCGCTGGATCATGCTGATTACTCCTGAAGATGTTGGCTAAACAAACCTGCACAACATATCACTTTGACAAGAGACAGTGTTAGCTTGCAATCAAGGCTGTAATGAGTGATTTATTTGTTCCCTTCTCCCTGGGCTTACCCATCATTACATGTTCATTAAGTAATAATTGTCATTGATCGACAGGCTTGTGGTATGGATGATAGTAAAAGAAACAGGTCTATTAAACCTTTACAGAGTAGAACTGGGTAGAACAAGTGCATGCCACAGCCAATAAGGCAGATTAATGAGAAGGATTAAACTAAGGATAGTTGTATTGTGGAGCACTTCCTTTCTTTTCATTTTTTTTTTTTTACGAATAGAGGCATGTATGATATCTTAGACCTTCAGGAGTAGTAATATAGCAATGTAGAATAGAACCACAGCCTAGTGCTATTCAAGTGCTCTGACCTTCAACAGCAGCTGATTATTATAGTGATTAAATCAGTTTGGTGGGTTTTGGATAGGTTTCCTAAATAGTGTGTAGATCAGTTGAAGTAACCAGATGAGTGTATCGCAAATGTGATTCAAAATCAAATCAGGTTTCTAATGGATCATTTGTGGGTAACTCCCTGTGTAAATAAATACTTAAAAGATCAAGAAGGCCTAACTTTTTATCAATTAGGGACAGTGGTAAATCCATGATGTTTCAAGTTATGATTTTTTTTTATTATTGCATTCATTCTTTTATATTATTTTCAGAACCTAAAGTAGGGACAAGTTTTGGAATCTCCTTGTTTGATCACCAAATGTCCCATCAGATGGTGTTGCCATATACTCTTGTACAGTTGCGTGTCCCTAGAGACAAAGCGCTCTTCCTTTGAATATATATTCAGCTTTAGGTACAGTGGTTGTCCATACTTTATATATTGAATTATTTTTGCTTGCCTCCTCAAGTTACCTATAATTTTTATCTTGGTAACTTCTCCCAGCTCTATGTTCATGTCTAAATAGAATTATTGAAAGCTTTCTCTCATAGTGCATGTATTTCTTTCCGATTTATAGCTTTTTTTAAAAAAAAAAAAAAGTTTCTTTGGCTTATTTTGCATTGTTGCATCTGAAAACCAGGTATGTACTGCTGTTGCTATTGAGCTAAATGCCATTGGCTGTCTGAAAAATTGGAGGTGTTTTGAGCATAGATTATTTCTCCTCTTTTCATTGTGGTCCCAGACCTCCTGCAATCAATCTTTTAATAAAAAAGGAGATGTCTTTTGTTGATCTTTACAGACTGAAAGGTCAGGACGACACTTAATGAGAACAAAAGATGGAGCAAAAACATGAAAAATTCTTTGGGGAAATGGGAGGGGGTTAATTAAGTGTAGTGACTGAAGTAATTCTATAGTTCCAGCCATATTGTCCTGTGTTAGTGCTTTAAAAATACAGCTTTAATTATTATGCTAGGTAGAAAAACTGCCTTAGGGTAGATTCTGCCAGTGCTTTCCCATTGATTGCTGCAGAAATCTAATACTGCAGTATTTTCTCTTCTGTTACTGCCAGGGCTTGCTCAGAACATCTACTGTAACTGTTTATAATTCAGGAGCAATCTGAACTCTGAAGCAAAAATTTCCAATCTGCATCTCAATTTAGATCAGTGTTGATGACAAACTGGTTAATTATTTTCAAGTTATAAGGATGGAAAATAAAAAGGAATAATTGTGACTTTTTAAAGGTATTTCTATAGTTATTTTTAATCACTTTAAAAAAAGGCAAAGCTACTTATGTCCACTGTGCCCCACATAGAAAAGGAGAATTAGGCCAGCAATCTCTCATCTGAATTTATCTGATGAGATGAATATGGGAAAAGAGAGCAATGTTACTTGCAGAAACACTGTGTTGATATGCTTCCTGTCTTATGAAACATTATCCTTGGTCTACTGTGAGTTACAGGAATGGGTGTTTATTTGTAAGGGACGATAAAGAAGATGCCCCCTTTTTTTCAGAGACATAGCTACACCGGAGTTTTAAGGAAAATAGGACACGTTATTGAATCACTATTAATGACAGGAACCGCATCAAGACTCTGCAGATGGAAAAAAATCCAGAGAGAAATTTAAATCAGAGGATTAGACTGTAGAAGAAAACAGTAAAGGTGCAATTTTCTAAAGGAACAGCTGAATAAACATTAAGAGAACTCATTTCAGCTCCATGTAAGATTACCGTCAGGATGGCAGGAACAGATCAAATCTGAGCAAGCTCATAAATAACCATACCAGCAGAACATATTAGACTAGAATGGCAGAAAGGGAAAAAGACCATAATTTGGATATGTTTCTTCCACCTTTAATTCACTTCCTAGGAGGACATAAACTGCATTTTCTTTAATGAATTCTAAGCTGTGCTCATTGAGGGGGGGAGAGGAATAACATTATCTGTAAATATTCACATATAAATTGGTTTCTAGTATGTTGTGGAAAAGAACGCATTTCCAATTAACTATAAAATATTTGTTCTTGTCATGGTTTTATATTAGAAAAATTGTGTAGTTTAATAAGAACAGAGATATTAAATTATGGATATGTGTAAGTGATAGCTCAATCCTTTATAAAGAAAAATGAAAATCATGTGCAGGATCAGGGATTGATGAAAGACCATCAGAATCTCCTGAGGAGAGGGTATTCACTCTCACTCTGGGGTTGTGAGTGAAAGACATAGGCACCCAAGTTATGTTTTCCTCTGTTCTACCAGTTGGAGGAGAGGGCGCAGCCAGAAAGAGATGTATAATGCATATTAACGCTTGGTTCTGTTTCTGATGCCATCAGGATGGTTTGGGCTTTTATGAAGATGGGACATTCTTCAATGATGTAGCCTGTTCAGGAGGAATGGGATCCACTTTTTAGAAAGGGCAAGATCATCTTTGGCAGTAGGCTGGCCTGTTTGGTCAGATGGGCTTTAAACTGAAGGACTTGGGGAATTGGGTCCAGAATGGCAGTGCTCGTACCATCACAGAGGCCAACCAGGGCAGTGAAAATCATTCCTTGCCTTCCTCCCATGACAAACCAGAATGCAAACCAGCTCAAGGGTGTGTGTGGCTGCAGTGGATCCTCCTCCACCCCTCCAGGGAAACCTCTTCTGAACCACCCCCCTCTCTCCTTTGGCTGATATTGCACCATTTGTTGGTGGGCTTAAAGTCAGAATGTTGGAGTGTTACCGTTTATCTTAACAATGTAAATTAAATTGGAAAAAGAAAAACTTGTATGGATGTTTCTTTGCAGCTATGGTATTAGGGAGGAAGAGAATACAAAGTCTCTGGCCCACTAGGAAGCATTGGTGAGGTATTATGCAGGAAAACCTCTTCAGTAAATAGTAATTGAAAGTCTTCTGGGGAGAAATAATTTTGTGAGAGTTGTTTAAAAGATTCAGATCCCTTCATTGGCCAAAGGAAGAAATAGCTGTACGACAGGACCTACTAGACACTGGTCGAGTGGACTGCATCACCGCTCCATAGTGTTGCAGGGTCAATGTGCAGTCTTGCAGGGGCATTCCTCTCTCAGCTTAAACAAAGCAAGGTATGGCGATTTCCACTCAAATTACAGCCCGTCAGGGCTAGGGATACAAACGTGTCAGGAAAAATACCTCTTCATCAAGTCAGTTCCTACACTGGAGAAACAGGGGGATTATGGTATTTGGTCTGTGATTTGGTTGTAATGGCATGACCGCCAAAGTAGTGTTACTTTATATGAATGACAAAAAGCCATTTCTATTCTTTCATTAGAATTTTCACATCTGTAGCTGCTTGTAAACTCAGCTTTTTTTGTTATAATTATTTATGAGCCTCTACTAGGTGTTTTATAGAAGGCAAAAATCCCTCCTTTGTTTTCAGTTTCAATGAAGAGATTAAAATAATGAAGTACTGATTAGCAGTATGTTGACCTTTACAAACAAACCTGCTTATAAAATTGGCAAATTCAACACTTTTTCCCTTTCCTGGAAACAACTTGGTGTGCTACTAAGCAGCACAAAAGGGCAATGCTTTAATTGCCCAGTAATCAAGGCTTAGTTTTTTAACTGCTCTTTGGCCTGGGACAGCTCAATTCTTTTCTGCCTACTTCTTTGTCATAAATAGCAAATAACAAATTACCCTGAGGACACAAGTAGTAACATGTTCACATCTAGGACAACGTTGTCCTTGGTCTTGGATAGGACCTCACTTTCCCCAAAAGGATTAATGAAAGATTTAACTTTTTCTTGTGCAAAGGATTGGCTGAGTATCTTCCAATAAAAAAAAAAAGGCTTATTTTAAGAAATTATTTCGTTCAAGCATTGACGATACTTTGGTTGTAGTTGTAGTATTGCCTGCTTTTCTGCTTTTCACACTTCAGAGTGGTCAGAAGAATGGCCAACTAAGAATAATTTACTTATTACGTGGGCCATAGTCTGTTGCTACGTGTTCTAGATTGCCGGAAACCTGTTCCTGCACTGTTTTTTGTTTTAAATAGCCTGTATTGAAGGTGTTTATATAAATATGATTATTTAAAGTAAACCAAATCTCCCAACTTCAGATTTTTTGGACTAGTAGTATTTTTTCTGGGTTTTTTACATAGTTTTCTTGGTTACGTGATGTGGAAGAATGGCTCGACGACCGAGGACATGATTTGATAGCCATGAACAATCCAGGGTTCAACACTTGTGATTAGGCCTGGCGTTCCCCTTTAAGCTGACCTTGGTATGTTGACAGAAGGAAGTGCATAACAAAAGCACGGAACTCAGCGCTGCAAAGTCCCTAAGACCTCAAGACCATTGTATCAGCCCCCTTCAAGTGCTTAGTACTTTTTAACCAATCTTGTAACTGTTTAAGGCGTATGGACAGTATAGTAGAACCAATTGCAAGTTGTTTATTAGCTCGCGCTCTGCTAGAATAAGTATATAAGGAGTGTTGTGTGTATGAATAAAGGAGAACGATTATACTCATATTGAGATTCCATCGTTACCCGGGTCTGCCTCCCACTCCGACATCTGGTAGCAGAGGATTGCAAACGGCCTTTGACTTCTCCAAGACTGTGGTAAGCAGCTAGAGGAGGGGAGTGGGAAACCGCAGCTAAGGGAAGCGCTGCCTGGGCAAAAAGCAGGGTAGATGCTGGTGTGAGGTCGCTCCTCACCCCTTAGGCACAGCTATGGAAACAGAAGCTGCGGCCACGCTACTTGTGGGAATCCTCTCCAAGAGAGGGCATGATATACCCGCAAAACAGTTGATAAAGTTGATACAGCTAGGTCAAAGATGGGGTCATTTTGAAGACCTACATACGATATTTTCGGTCACGGGCTGGCGAAACTACGGAGAGACGTTATGGCAAAAAACTATTTTGGGATCTGAAAAGGAAGAAAAAGAGGTTAAAGCCGTCCGTGGAGATTGGCGTCTCGTTTTAGAGACATTAAAAGAGATGAAGGCGGAAAGGGAGGTGCCTTGTGCGGCAGCTCAGATGCTGGGACCTATACCTAACGTTGAAAAGGTCCCGGTCAAACCGGATCCAATTTCCCAATTATTCGTACTACCTGCGGTGAAGGGCATGAAAGGAACTGTCTGTAAAAATGTCGGCTCTAAAAAGCAGAGCGATAATTCTGAGCCGAGTGCAGGATCGTCAACAACTGCATAAACCCCCCACCCCCCTAAACTGGCTGCACTTGCCTGTGCACCCCGACGGGAGGGCCGACAATCCCTTTGATCTGGGTCCGATAGACACTGACAAGGAGCCCGATCCACACGCCCCCCCCGCCACTGTCCCTCAGACCAATGAGCGCAAGCCAGGAGGGAGGCACAGCAGCAGGGAGAAGTTGAAATACTGCAAGCTTTGATTTGTGCGCGGCACGGTGGTCTGCGCTGGGAACTAATTAGTGACGAAGCGATAAAGGGGATTCCAAAAACTGGAAAAAGAGAACCAAGCCGCCCGGCCGAGGACCACTCCCCCACCCCTCCAGCTCCTGCGGAGCGGTTCGCCGTAGGGGGGCCTCTGCTCTGGGCTAAGGGGGGGGGGGGGGGGGCCGCCTGTTGCTGCCGCGAAACCCAAGCAGTTTCAGCATTACAGAAGGGGCTGTTAACAGATACAATAAGAAATGGCTTGATCAAACAACGTTGGTAGCAGTTCAAGAATCAAGACAGTTTAAATAATGCAATTTTACTACAGATGCAGCTTTTTGGTTTATCAAACACTTATAAAAATAGCGGATGTTGGAAAGTTGAAACAGGCATGACCCATATATGGTGTTTATAGATAGATCAAAGGACGTGCTTGACAAGCAAGTAAGACAACTGAGCAGTTACAGAAGCCTTAATTTTGCAATCAGTGACAAAAAAATGCTAATGATGAATATGGATAGATATGGTGTGGTCTGAAAACTCCTACAACAACAGCTGGGATTATTTACCTATCAAGCACAGCTGGTAGCTGCTGCCCTGACTGTAATCTGGGACAGAAATACATTCTGTCAGAGACGCGGCAAAGAGAGACCTTTTAAAAGAGACTGCCACACGCAACGCCAGGATAGAGGGCCTAAAATCTGCCCTCAGTGTGGAAAGGGCAAACATTTCACCTGTTGACGTAAATCAAAATGGGATAAGAACGGGACAGTATTGTCGGAAAACCAGGAGCAAAGCATGGTTCAGAGGCATGTACCAACCCAGATGCCTCCGCAGCAAACAGCAGCTCACACCTCAGAGCAAGAACCAGAGGCAGCACCGAGATAGATGTGATCACCACCATCACAGTAGTGCTGCAATCGTCTGCACTTCACACAATACCACGGAATGTAAAAGGACCATTTGGGGGTGGCTTTACTGCCTTGTAATTAGAATGATTATCAATAATTCGGTTGGGAATCTTTGTTTTACCCAGGGTCATTGATGCAGGCTGTACTGGAATGATTCAAGCAAGGGTATGGATGCTGTCTCCACTAGTGTTATGAACACCATTTCCACTAGTATTAATACCAAAGGATAGCCGGATAGTGTGTTTAATTTTGTTCAAGGCAGCTGTGTTCCAAGCTGACTCTGTAGAGCATGGCTCACAAGGATTTGAGTCCATAAGAATCCCTGAAATATATTTGGCTTAGTCCCTACAAACTCAGCCTCTTATGTTGAAGTGTAGTGTAACCCTTAGTTGCACACGTTCCACTAATCTTGTGGGGGAGAGATGTGTTAAATGCAATGGGAATAGGCATTGGAATTATGAACGAGTGAAAAATTGGGTACATTGCAAAATTTAGTGGAAGAGCAAATAGATCACGGGCATACAGCCTTATTTAATAGTCCTTGGAACACATCTGTATTTGTGATAAAAAAAAAAAAAGAAATCTGGAAAATGGTGTTATTCCCATGACTTTTCTAGACAAACTACAAGAGGCCTTAAATAAACAGGCAGACAATATCGCCGCTAGATAAGTGTTGCTTAAACAATTAGCCTTAAAGAATGCAAAAATGGACTTAGTGCACTGTTAATTGCATCATCACCTGTTACAAAGATTGCTTGTTTTACCAGAATTGACTGATGCCAACTTTACGAGAGCGATGCAAGTAATAGCTTGGATGCCTATGCCTCCGGACTTTATATCAAAGGGCACTAGAATCATTCAACTGATTTGTTTTTCAGCAACTGTACCCCATGAAGAGAGAGAGGCTGTGGTTCAACTGACCAGTCCGTGATTCTATTAATGCAGAAACTACAAAAGACTACCATAAGTGAAATATTTGTTAGACAATCAATATAAGCCTTATTAGATAATGCATCTACATACTTTAAGTGTTGTATGTTCCCAGCACCATGTGTAGTTTAAGTATCCGTAGCGTGGAAGAATTGTGGATCCAATAGTGATAACCAACATTGTATGACTGTATTCGGCTAGCTGAGAAATGAGTGGTCGTGTGCATATGTGTGTGTGTTTGAAGCACTTCAAACATTTGTAAGACTTAGAAATTGGCTTTGATTAACCTTGAAAATATATCTCTGGGACCTTTCAATCTCAAATGTCCACTAAGCCGGCAAACAGGTAGATTTACCTGGGGATCTTTGGAATGAAAGGCTTCAGAAGGAAAAGTTTTAAAATACCTAGCAAAACATGCAGCTGTATGTGTGTGAGTGCCCCTCCCACCCTTCTCCTTCCTTTCTAAGTTTTTTCTTTCGGCCTTGAAGAAGTCCAGAGGAGTTAACGGTGTTATCTCTCTAGGGGAATGCCAATTCATGAGAACACTGTGCATTCCAGTCTCACTCGTCAGCAACTGCTGAATCCTAGTGCAGACAACCTTTAGGGATAATTGAGGCAATGATAGAGGAAAATTCAAATGATTCATTACGAATTACTTGAGTGGATATTTTGCCACACTAACCCCCAAAAAGCATAGTCACTAGATTTGAAATGATTACAATGATAATCACCAAGGGAAGAAAAAGAAGTGTTCAGTTATTAGGCCAAGATTCGACATTCATTTATATCCCAATGACAAAGAAATATGCTAAGTGGTGCATGGCAAATATTTTCAATTTGCAAGTAGATCTAAAAGATTATTCAGGAAGTATTGATATCCATTTACCAAGTCATGTCATTATTGAACGTACCGATCAAGTAGTAAAAATATTGTTAGCAAATCAGGAAAGGGGAGAATCAGGAGAGACACCAAGGAGCAATATGTAATGATTTTTTTGCGATTAGCAGGAGATAATCAAATTGTGCTAAAGTTGAAGCATGTACAAACCATGTCGTCAAAATCAGAGCAAGTACAAGACAACGTGAAAGTGCTATTAAAAAAACAGTTACTATGGGCAATGGACAGGTCTGTATAAGCTACTAACATGGGGACGAGGTTCTGCTTGTGTTTTAACAGATAAAGGACCAGTTTGGGCACCTGCGAGGTGGATCAAGCCCACGTTTCTGTGTAACAGCTGTTAAGCCCCAACCACGAAAGCAGTCGACAAGAATGAGGAGGACGTTAACATTATGGATGCTCTTAATCCTATGGGTGGTCTTACCGCAGGGTATGAAAAATTCACCCACCTTGTGTCAACTATACGTTGCATGGGCCTTGCGACCAATTCGTCAACAATGAGCAAAAACAATCATTTCTTACTATATGGATGATATACTTTGTTGTCAGGAGGCCCCTTTTGATGATATAGCATTAAAAACGTTAATGGATATGTTAACAGCAAAAGGACTTGTTATTGCACCTGACAAAGTGCAAAGATCAAGCCCTTGGAAATATTTGGGTTGGCATATCATTGATGCTCAAATTCAGCCTCAAAAGACAGAGCTCACAACTTGTTTAAAAAACAGTAAAAGATGTACAGACATTGTTAGGTGACATTCAATGGATACGTAACTGTATGGGGATTTCAAACACCGAAATTGCCCCGCTGACCGCATTATTACGCAATGCGGATCCAGCTCATGAGATTGAACTTACTACAGAACACCATAACCTGTTACAAAAAATTGTTTACAAGTTGCAAATGTCTTGGTCATCTCGGCAAATGGTGGATATACCTATTTCGCTTGTCATGTGTAACGGTTTGGAATCACCGTATGCCGTTATTTGTCAGTGGCAAAACAAAAAGGGGGAGACACTCTCTACTTTACCTACAGAATCATCGCACTTACTAGACAGTAATGCCACTGACAAAGACGAGCTTGATGGATTTATCGTCTTAGAATGGGTATTTCTAAGAGTACAACCAAAAACAAGTATTCAAACCCGACCTGACGCTGTACAGAACTGGTACGAAAAGGTAGATCTCGAATCATTGAGCTCAGTGGACAAGAGCCTGCAGATATTAGCATTCCAGTTAATGCCAAGGACCTGGAATGGTGGTTACGAAATGTAACGACAATACAGGAAGCCCTATTAGGATTTGAAGGGAAAATACATTCACAGCATCCGCAAGGTAAAAAATGGCAAATATTGTGCCGAAATCAATGGTTAGAAAAAACAAAAGTCAGTACACAGCCACTGACAGGTGGTCTTACTGTGTATACTGATGCCGGCAAATGGTTACATCGTGCCGTTTGTGTATGGAACAAAGGCAATACATGGCAAAAACACATTATAGAGGGACAACCTCGGGATTCCCTCCAAACTTTAGAATTAACTGCTGTTGCCTGGGCCTTGTTAAACTGGTTGAACGTTCCTCTCAGTGTTGTAACAGACTCGCTATATGTGGCGGGAGTAATGCCTAGGTTAGAAGATGCTCTTATAAGGGAAACAAACAATCCCAGGTTGGGGGCATTATTTATTCAGTTGCAATCAACACTTCAACAAGGTGTTGAGCCTTGTTGTATCATTCATGTCCGTAGTCACCAACTTGATGTGGGGCTGGGAAAAGGAAATCAAATAGCTGATAGTTTGGTTAGTCCAGCTCAACATATGCCACCTATGGATAAGTTTTGTCAAGCAAGACAGAGTCATGACCAATTTCACCAAAATGTCAAAGGATTAAGATGACAATATGATTTAAGAGAGAATGAAGCCCACAGTATTGTACAGGCTTGTCCAAAATGTGGGAATCACGGCCCAGGAATAGGGATAGGAGTCAACCCTAAAGGTTTAAAATCTTTAGAACTTTGGCAAATGGATGTTACACGTGTTATGGAGTTTGGGAAGTTGAAATGTGTTCATGTAACAGTTGATACCTTTTCAAAATTTGTTTGGGCAACTGCGTTGCCTGGTGAAAAAGCACAACACGTTTGTAAACACTTGTTATCCAATTTTGCTGTAATGGGAGTGCCTGAAACCAAAAAAACTGACAACGGGCCTGCCTATAGACCAGACCAATCCCACAAGATGGAGAAGAGACATATCTCAAACTTTAAGCCAGGAGTGTGATGATAATGTTCAATTATGGAATTTTTGGGAAAGATTTTTTGCATCATATTTGGCACCAGGAGTTGCAGCAGCAAAGGCTCACAAGAACTTAGAACAGTTGTCTTGTTGGATAGTGAAACAGGCCAATATGACAGGCCAAATTTTATCTGAATTGGCTGACGATTTGTCTACAGTACAACATGCTGTATGGCAAAATAGAGCAGCAATAGATTTTTTGTTGTTAGCACATGGTCATGGTTGTGAAGATTTTGACAGTATGTGTTGTCAACATGGGTTCACAAAAGGCAGGTCTTGCCAGACTAACCTGATCGCCTTCTATGACAAAGTGACTCGGCTGCTGGATGAGGGAAAGGCTGTGGATGTGGTCTTCCTGGACTTCAGTAAAGCCTTTGACACAGTTTCTCACAGCATCCTGCTTGAGAAGCTGTCAGCCTCTGGCCTGGACAGGCGCACACTCTCCTGGGTGGAAAACTGGTTGGATGGCCGGGCCCAGAGAGTGGTGGGAAACGGTGTTAAATCCAGCTGGAGGCCAGTGACAAGTGGGGTTCCCCAGGGCTCAGTGCTGGGTCCAGCCCTGTTCAATGTCTTCATCAATGACCTGGATGAAGGCATCGAGTGCACCCTTAGCAAGTTTGCGGACGACACTAAGCTGGATGGAAGTGTCGATCTGCTGGAGGGTAGAGAGTCTCTGCAAAGGGATCTGGACAGGCTGGACCACTGGGCTGAGACCAATGGCATGAGGTTTAACAAGGCCAAATGCCGGGTCCTGCACTTGGGGCACAACAACCCTATGCAGTGCTACAGACTAGGAGAAGTCTGTCTAGAAAGCTGCCTGGAGGAGAGGGACCTGGGGGTGTTGGTTGACAACCGACTGAATATGAGCCAGCAGTGTGCCCAGGTGGCCAAGAAGGCCAATGGCATCTTGGCTTGTATCAGAAATGGCGTGGCCAGCGGGAGGTTATCCTCCCTCTGTACTCGGCACTGGTGAGACCGCTCCTTGAATCCTGGGTTCATTTCTGGGCCCCTCACCACAAGAAGGATGTTGAGGCTCTGGAGCAAGTCCAGAGAAGAGCAACAAAGCTGGTGAAGGGGCTGGAGAACAGGCCTTATGAGGAACAGCTGAGAGAGCTGGGGTTGTTTAGCCTGGAGAAGAGGAGGCTGAGGGGAGACCTCATTGCTCTCTACAACTACCTGAAAGGACGTTGTGGAGAGGAGGGAGCTGGCCTCTTCTCCCAAGTGACAGGGGACAGGACAAGAGGGAATGGCCTCAAGCTCCGCCAGGGGAGATTTAGGCTGGACATTAGGAAAAAATTCTTTACAGAAAGGGTCATTGGGCACTGGAACAGGCTGCCCAGGGAGGTGGTTGAGTCACCTTCCCTGGAGGTGTTTAAGGCACGGGTGGACGAGGTGCTGAGGGATATGGTTTAGTGTTTGATAGGAACGGTTGGACTCGATGATCCGGTGGGTCTCTTCCAACCTGGTTATTCTGTGATTCTGTGATTCTGTATGGACTTAAACGATCATTCCCGTTCTATACATCGAGACATACGAGACCTAATGGTTCACACAGAAAAAATTCAGCAAGATTTAGGCATTTCTGGTTTGGATGGACTGTCAAATTGGTTAGGATTAACAGGCTGGTTAAGAAGTGTGTTAAAGACAGGACTAATGTTGTTGATAATTGTAGTTATAGGGATAGCACTTTTTAGTTGTGTAATGTCATGTGTAAGAAAAATGCTGTTGCGCATAACGAATGAAGCCTGGCTTGTTCAAAAACAAAAAGGGGGAGTTGTGGAATGATTTGATAGCCATGAACAATCCAGGGTTCAACACTTGTGATTAGGCCTGGCATTCCCCTTTAAGCTGACCTTGGTATGTTGACAGAAGGAAGTGCATAACAAAAGCACGGAACTCAGCGCTGCAAAGTCCCTAAGACCTCAAGACCATTGTATCAGCCCCCTTCAAGTGCTTAGTACTTTTTAACCAATCTTGTAACTGTTTAAGGCGTATGGACAGTATAGTAGAACCAATTGCAAGTTGTTTATTAGCTCGCGCTCTGCTAGAATAAGTATATAAGGAGTGTTGTGTGTATGAATAAAGGAGAACGACTATACTCATATTGAGATTCCATCGTTACCGGGGTCCGCCTCCCACTCCGACAACGTGATATCTAAGTCAATTAGTTTTAAACAAAGATACCTTACTTAGTATAGCAACACGTTTTTTTAAATATATTTAAGTCCACTAAACCTTGCTGCAGAGTTTTTCAGCTAAAGAGGCTACTCCTTTATAATATTGCTATTATTCTATTTGGGAAAATGTAGGTGAGAAATTTAGTGAGAAATTAGTATAGTTCAGTGCCCTGTTTCTTGGGTGCAGCTTTGAGAATAATACAGAAAAAGAAGGTACAGAGACAGGGAACAAGACCAGAGAGACTACTGCCATGTATGTAGTGTTGTTCTGTTTTCTCTGTATAAGAAGAATTTTTAGTTTTTGTCACTTTTATGTCAAGCATACCAACGTAGGCACTGAAGGCAACGCATTGTGGCATCCTAAACAGACACGGACTCTGCTTTCATTTCAAGCTGAGACCAAGTTTATTGTTACAACCTCATCTTTATACCTTAGTGAAAATGTCAACAACAGTCCTGCAAGTCCTTCATAAAAATTTCCACAGCTGTTCTTCTCCTTCCCAGCTCCTCGTGACCACTGTTATTGTTTCTCTGCCTTCTTGTTTTTGCCACTGATGTTGAATTTTCTCAGGCTGGAGGCTAGCTGGTTATCAAAGCTCTCTGCAGTCTTATCTCCAGAGGCTCTGCAGCATTCATGGTCCTTTTTGCTCAGCATCTCTTCTGACAACGCGTGATATTGTACCCCAAGAATTTTAAGCTGTAGATTCATCGCCATGTCAATTATTTGGCACAGGTAACCATTTATGAAGGCATTTTGCATTTAACAAAAGGCTCTAAAACCCCAGAGGACAATTTTCACAATGAGGATAGACCTTTGGTATGCTAATCCTTTATGCAAGTGACTAAATTGTGACCTGCTTTCCCCCTGTGGGACAGAATGATATAGTTCTTCCAGAACAAGATGTCTAAATGAGGTCATTTAAACTTTATGGAAGTGGAATTTAATGAAGATTATTTTTTTAAACACTGAAAGCAATTTTAGCACCCATTTGGATTGGAACTGCTACCAAGGGAACCTGGATTTTGGACTGAGAGTCAAAAATCAGACTAATGGAAAAGAAATTTTAATCACAGAACAGGCTTTTTCTGTCAAGCAAGATCCTAGTTTGTTTATTAGATCTGACAAAATGTGACTACCAGGGAAGCTGGTTCAGCTCACCTATCCACTAAAAGGCTAACACGTTATAAACCTCACTGTCAGACCAAGGAGCTGATCTAACTCAGGTGCAGTTGCACTGTGGTTCCGTCCAGTGCCAGAAAAGCCTCACTGGACCCGAGATGGGTGCAGAAGAAGCTTCTCTTCAGGGCCATCCTGTAGTTGAACCAGCTGAAATAATAGATGAAATAGCACACTGGGGACCCATGCTGGAGAATTAAGGCTTGCTTAGCAGGAAAAGAATAGAAAGTTTGTGGCTCTAAATTTAGATTTTGGCAGATTATAATATAAATGCAGTATCACTGACTTCAAACAGAGGTGTCCTTTTCTGTGGGTCTATTGAAATTGGTTTTCCTGTGTTTCATTGTAGAATGTACAGACTTAGATCTCATCATAAAAGGGTGTGATTCCATTTATTAATTTGATCCGATTGTATTAAATAACTTTTAGTTAAACGACAAGTAAAATCAAGTACAGAGAAAAGTATACTAAGCCAGAAATACTTTATACCTTTCTAAGCACAATTGTGACATTTCCCTTTGAAGTCAGCTAAGGACACTTCTTAGCATTATGTCTGCAGAATGTTATTTTTTTTGTAACCTAATAAGGATATATTTTCATCACTGTTTTTTGGAGTCACTGTCAAATCATTACCAGTGGCTCTACTAGAAAATCCCGAGTAAGTAATACTTCTGTGAAATGCCATATTTACAGCTCTGACTTGTAGAGTATCTATCCACTCTACCAGAACCAGAAAGGTTAACCTGTAGAAAATAGACTATGACAGCTTGCTTATTGATTTCCTTTTCTTAAGGAAATGATGATGATAATGTAGGTTAGTTTACTATTGTCTGTGTCCTTCACGGATCTGTGACAAAACAAGTTTAACACTCAAATAATAGGAAAATGTAGTAGAGAGCTTCATTGCAGTTTACATTAGTGTGATATGATTTGATCCTACAGCTGCATTCAGAAAACATCTGAGCCGTGGCACTAATGATTGCTTTCTCTGCCTGTTAATGGTAATGTGTATATTAATGAATCTCCTTTCCCTCCGATTGCTGCCCTGAAAAGAACAAAAGAAAGGTAGTGTGTTTTCTGGTTTAAGGCCATATTTAAAAAGAGTGAAATTGTGTATAGGGTCTGCTAAGGCACTTTTATTTTTCTACCAGCCATGTGTGTCTCGGTAATTAGCACAAATGTCCTCGTATATTCTGTAAGCAGGCCATCTTTAAAAAGAGTAGTTACATAGAAGAGTGCATTAGCACATTTTTATTTTTTTTTTGCTAGCCATGTGTCTTGGTGGCTGACATTGTGCCCTTTCACTTTAATATTATATATTTTATGTTTAGAGTGTGTTTTTTCTTTTAAAAAAAGAAAAAAAAGAATCTATATAAGAATTACACTTTGAACTCTTGCTCTTTGTGAATTTTATGTGGTGTATAGAGAGGAAACAATCTGCCTCAGAAAAGGCCAAAGACTGTATAAAATCCCAGATAAAAATATGTCTATCACATTCAGTTTAGGTGGTCATTTAAGATCAAGAGGGAAGTTACATCATCATAGCAGTGCGGGGAAGCCCACCTGCGGTTTGTGTCTGTGCTGCAGTGATTGAGACACTGAGCAACCAAAAGTCAGTCAGACACAAGCACTGAGATTCATCAATTAAATATAAACCATTTGAACAAATGCAATGAATATTAAGCTTTACATTGCTAGATTCACACTTGCTTTGTTTTCTCCATGGTTGCTTCCCTTAACTAAGAAGAATAAGCACTTATGACTGGAAAACTTGGAGGCAGAAAAATGTTTTTGAAGCAATTTATAAGAACTGTTGGAATTTATGCTCCTGTCTGACAACAGCATAGAAAAGTCACCAAAACAAACTGGACTCATATCTACTATGATTCTTGTGATTTAGTGCTGCGATTGAAGGGGCTAAAGAAGTATTAAATTTTGGGGTTTTTGTAACAGATGATAGGATGAATAAATAATTAAAACTGGACTAGTCAGGGTATTTCTAATGCATTCCTTGTCTTAATAACTTGATTAACTTCATATTTATATCATTTTTATTTGCTTACATTGCAGAAATGTGGAAAGATATTTCAGGCATATACTTGTGGGAAACCTTGGCTGATCCGAGGAGTTAGCGTGTGTGAACTTAAACATTGGCCTTGAATAGATGCCCGTGTATCCTTGGAGAAGCTGGAAGGTGCCAAGAAGAGCTGAGTAAACAAGATTAGGAAGCTGCCAGGCTGCAGGTGGAATCACCCAATTATGAAGTTACAACTGAGAAGGAGTTGTCCAATTATGAACTGTCGGTCTTTAGCTAAACCAATCGTGCATGGACGCGCAGCTCGGGAAGGGGTATAAGAAGTCTTCTAAAATCATTAAAGGTGGTCTTTTGGCCCACAACTTCTACGTGTCGTGGATTGCCCCGACCACGACATCTGGCGACCCTTGACGTGATTGCGGCACTTGGACCGTAGATGGTGGACCGGAGACCTGTGAGGACTTGGACAACGCATCCGCAGAGCCATAAGGAATACCCAGAGAAGCTGGGCGGTGGAGGAGTGGGGCTCCGGAGCTGCAAGCTGAGCGGCGAAGGAAGACAGTTTCCAATGCTGCTGGCTGACTGGTTTGGGAGAGTCTCCAGAGCTGCCAGCTGAACAGTGGAGGAGTGGGGCTCCAGAGCTGCAAGCTGAGTGGTGAAGGAAAAGCATTTCCAATGCTGCCAGCTGACCGGTGTGGGAGAGAGTCTCCAGAGCTGTTCGCAGAAAAAAGCACCTGGATTGAGGTGAGCTGCTGGGAAATATGGATACTTCCTTAATTAAGGAGGAGACAACAATTGTTTCTATGTGGAAAACGATCTTGCAGAAACGGGGAGTTAAGTTAGAAGAGTGGGACTTGCGAAAAATGCTCCTATGGAGTAAAGAACAGGGATATGAAGCAACTACCGTAACTTCCTTTAATGTTACTATCTGGAAGGAGGTGGGCGATAAACTGGTTGACTCTGCTATGCGGGGAGATAAAGACGCAGCAGCGCTTTTACCAACATGGCGTCTTCTTTATGAGACCCTGAATGATTTTAAGCTGCAGCGGCACCAGGCAGAGGGCATCGCTCCTGCTCCTGATACCGTACAGCATTTTGCACCTCCCATGTTGCTCCTTGCAGAGGAACCATTTCCAGGATATAGGCTAGGTTCCAGAGCACGCCCTAGAATTCATGACCCACGGAGGAGAGGGGAGCTTTGGGATGATTCTGATGATGGGATGTGCACAAGACACCCTTTCACGGCCGGTGGTAAAACTATTAGAATACCTGTAGAGCCGCCAGGCAATCCGGGATCATTGCCATCTGATACCGATAGTATAGTTCTGGTAGAGCCATCGGCCCCACTGCTTTCTCTGTTAGACGAAGGAGGGCATCAGCACTGTGTAAATTTGTCAAGGTATCCCCCGCTCCCAGAAGAAAGGCCTGATGAATGGGACGATGAGATGTTTGGGGATGGGGAGAAAGAGCACGAGCAAAGACAGAGTAGAACGGCAGTTGGAAAAACCTCTTGGGGGTCCCTCTTGCAGAGGAACATCTCAATTAGGGAATTTGCCTCCTGCACGTGTTACTATCCGTGCATGCAATCCTCTATCTTTCTGGCAGAAGCTAAAAGCACAGGCTTTACGAGAGGGGGATTGGGAGCTGTCTGAGATGATAGACATCCCGTTAGTAGAGCTTGCTGCTGATCCTTCTGCGGCAATGGCATTTCCCGTTGTGAGGGAGGATCCAGCAAAGGGGGCAATGGATGAGCACATACCGTACTCATGGAAAGTGGTTCAAGGTTTGCAGAAAACGGTGGCACAATATGGTCCAAATTCTCTGGCAACTATGCAGTTACTCAGGCTGTTGTCTATGGAAGAAATGACACCTTTTGGTTTTGCTATGCTAGCGCAGATAATGTTTCAACCAGTACAGTGCGCTGTTTTTAGATCAATATGGGCACAGAAGGCTGAGGCCCAGGCATTTGGGAATTTACAGCTTCCACAAGACGATGTGCGTTTTGGTACTGGCATGGACGTACTAAGAGGGACAGGACAGTTTTCTAACCCGCAGCATCAGGCACAGTGGCATCCGCTGGTTTTAGAGCAGGTCAAGGCTGTGGGTCTGGAAGCACTAATACGTACGGCCGAATTAGCTGAACCTAAAGCAAAATACACCACGATTTGGCAGGGGACTACAGAACCGTTTTTACAGTTTGTTGAAAAATTGCAAGCTGCAGTGGAAAGGCAAGTGTTTGATGTGAATCTAAGAACTATGCTAGAAACTCAGCTGGCAAAGGACAATGCAAATGATGATTGCCAGAAGATAATTGAAGCGTTGCCAGGGGACCCCACCCTGGACGCCATGATACAGGCTTGTGCCAAGGTGGGATCCATAGGGCATACAGTAACAGCCCTAGCCGTGGCCTTGGCTGCTGCGAAAAAAAGGGATTTAAGATGTTTTGACTGCGGCCAGGTCGGGCATTTTAAACGAGCGTGCCCAAAAAAGAACAAGAGAGAGAACGCAGCTGAAGCAGCGGGGGCAGCAGGGATCACGTCTTATGTGTGGGAAAAGCGGCCACTTTGCAACACAGTGTTGGTTCAGAGGTTATCTAAATAACCAGCCCTTGCTGCAGGGAAACGGCAAGAAGAGCGCGAGGAGGTGCGCGCAGACAAAAATGCCTGCCACATCAGCAAACAATCCATCCTGCAACCATCCTCAAACACAGGCTTATGCGACCAGCTGTCAGGGAAAACCAAGGGATCAGCTGGCATGGATGTATCCACCGCCGACACGGATGTATCCACCGCCGACACAGTAACTCTAACAACACAAGGGGTGCATAAGGTTCCCTTGGATACTTGGGGACCCATCGGAAATGGACTAAGTGCATTATTAATTGGACGATCAAGTGCTACTATACAAGGACTTATGGTACATGTGGGAGTCATTGATGCTGACTATGAGGGACAAATTTATGCTATGGTTTTCACATCCACTCAACCTGTTACATTGGAAAAAGGCACTCGCATTGCTCAACTTGTACCTTTTATGAGTTGTGTCCCTAGGGCTGAACAGGTCACCCGAGGCACTGGAGCATTTGGATCCACCGGACAACCACAAGTGCTTTGGATGCAAACACTGTCCGACAGTTGACCACAAATGGTGTGTACGTTATCCATGGATCAGGCATTGCCAAAATCGTTGAAGGTAAATGGACTATTAGATACAGGTGCAGATGTCACTATTATTTCTCAATGAGATTGGCCTTCCTCTTGGCCTGTGATCTCTACCACTCAAGGTGTTGTGGGCCTGGGGGGAGTCACCAACGGTTTCATGGCAGCGAAACCAGTACTCATCACCAACCCGGAAGGACAAAAGGCTACTGTTCGACCTTATGTGACTGTGGCCCCTTTGAACTTATGGGGAAGAGACTGTTTGTCACAATGGGGGGTTCAGATAACCACGGATTTTCATTAGGGGTCACTGCGTTGCAGGGCGTGAAGAGACCTACACTGGCTTTGAGATGGTTAACAGAGAAGCCGTTTAGGGTGGATCAGTGGCCCCTCAATTGTGAAAAACTTATAGACCTGCGGACTTTGGTAGCAGAACAACTAGCTGCAGGTCATATTGAACCATCCCATAGCCTGTGGAATACCCCAGTGTTTGTGATTAAGAAAAAAAAATCAGGAAAATGGCGATTATTACATGATTTACGTCGGATCAATGAGGTGATGGCAACAATGGGAGCTCTGCGGCTGGGATTGCCCTCACCTACAATGATCCCCATGCAGTGGGAAATTGTTGTGATAGACTTAAAAGATTGTTTCTTTACCATTCCATTACATTCCATGTAGATGATATGGAGAAGTTTGCTTTTACAGTTCCATCAATCAACCATGCTGAACCATTGCAGAGGTACCATTGGAAGGTGCTCCCACAAGGGATGAAAAATTCACCCACCATCTGTCAATGGTTTGTAGCTCAAGCCTTGAGCCCAATCAGAGAAAAATATGCAATGGGGTACTGTTATCATTACATGGATGATATCCTTTTGGCTGTTCCAACATCTCAACTGTTGTCAGCAATGGAATCTGACCCACGAATTTCATTGAACCAATTCGGCCTAGTGGTGGCCGCAGAGAAGGTACAACGCACTCAGCCATGGCTTTATTTAGGCATGAGGGTGCTTGACTGCACTGTGCAGCCACAAGCGATCCAGCTAATGATGGAAGTGAAAACCTTGAACAATGTACAGAAATTGGCAGGAATCATTAATTGGTTACGGCCTTATTTAGGCCTAACTTCATCTCAGTTGAGGCCCTGTGTAGAACTATTAAAAGGAGACACTGATATTACAGCACTGCGATCTTTGACCTCCGAAGCAAGGCAAACAGTTGGGATGGTGGAATGGGCAATTCAGGAAAAGCATGTGTGGAGAATTGAGCTCACTGTTGCAGTTCAGGTATTTGTTTTGGTTGATGACATGATACCATAAAGCCATGTATGTATTGAATTTTGTTAACATAATAGAGGATATGCAGGAGCCACCTATGGTTTGCCACTTTGAATCCCTACGTAGTACAACCACTATTTCCCCCGGTGTTAAGGTTAAGGTGAAAGACCTGCAAAGAGGACAATGGTCACCTCCGTGTGATTTATTAACCTGGGGAAGAGGGTATGCTTGTGTTTGCACAGATAGTGGCCCTCGGTGGGTTCCTGATCACTGCGTTCGGCCTGTTGTGGATGGTCTGTGCAAGTGAAGAACGAATGGTCCCACAACCGAAGCAGAAACACCTCATCTGATATGTCACGCTCCTTTTCTGTTCTAGTTGGTTTTGCATCTAGGGATCTTTCTAGTTTGTGGGGATAGAGTGTGGGGGATGGAATTCTTTTGAAACTTGAGGATGGGCCATGTAGCTTTGGGGAGCTTATGTCACCAACATCCAACCTTATTACAAAAAATTATAGCAGCCCCAGTATTGGCACCTGAGGTCACTACTGTGGGCGCCTTAAAAAGCTAATGAACTTGGAATGTTGGCTAGGTAAGCAAACCAATGCTACATTGATTTCACTGAGTGGTTTGTTAAATGATGTTGATAGTGTGAAGTATGCTGTATCACAAAATAGAACTAATAGATTCTCGTTATTACTCTAAGGACATGAATTTGAAGGCTTTGAGGGAATGTGTTGTATCAGATAAGGAGTCGATGGGTGGAATTATTTGAATGGCTTGCTTAAAGGATGGGGGCTGTCAAGGTAGTTGTTATCTTTGGTAAGATCTAGAATGTTGATTTTGTTCATTTTTGTTATTAATGTTGCCATGTCTTGTGTCTCTGTTGCAAGGGCCCTGCAGCAGAGGGCAAGGGCCCTGCAGCAGAGGGCACGGGCAATTTTTGTAGCACAAATACAAAAAGGGGGAATTGTGGGAAGCCTCGGCTGGTCTGAGGAGTTAGTGTGTGTGAACTTAAACATTGGCCTTGAAAAGATGCCCGTGTATCCTTGGAGAAGCTGGAAGGCACCAAGAAGAGCTGAGTAAACAAGATTAGGAAGCTGCCAGGCTGCAGGTGGAATCACCCAATTATGAAGTTACAACTGAGAAGGAGTCATCAAATTATCATAGAAACGCCAGGTTGGAAGAGACCCACCAGATCATCGAGTCCAACCATTCCTATCCAACACTAAACCATGCCCCTCAGCACCTCGTCCACCCGTCCCTCAAACACCTCCAGGGAAGGTGACTCAACCACCTCCCTGGGCAGCCTGTTCCAGTGCCCAATGACCCTTTCTGTGAAAAATTTTTCCTAATGTCCAGCCTAAATCTCCCCTGGTGGAGCTTGAGGCCCTTCCCTCTTGTCCTGTCCCCTGTCACTTGGGAGAAGAGGCCAGCACGCTCCTCTCCACAACTTCCTTTCAGGTAGTTGTAGAAAGCAATGAGGTCTCCCCTCAGCCTCCTCTTCTCCAGGCTAAACAACCCCAGCCCTCTCAGCTGTTCCTCATAAGGCCTGTTCTCCAGCCCCTTCACCAGCTTTGTTGCTCTTCTCTGGACTTGCTCCAGAGCCTCAACATCCTTCTTGTGGTGAGGGGCCCAGAAATGAACACATTACTCGAGGAGTGGTCTCACCAGTGCCGAGTACAGAGGGAGAATAACCTCCCTGGACCGGCTGGTCATGCCATTTCTGATACAAGCCAGGATGCCACTGGCCTTCTTGGCCACCTGGGCACACTGCTGGCTCATGTTCACTTGGCTGTCAACCAACACCCCAAGTTCCTTCTCCTCCAGGCAGCTTTCTAGACAGACTTCTCCTAGTCTGTAGCACTGCATAGGGTTGTTGTGCCCCAAGTGCAGGACCTGGCATTTGTCCTTGCTAAACCTCATGCCATTGGTCTCAGCCCAGCCTGTTCAGATCCCTTTGCAGAGCCTCCCTACCCTCCAGCAGATCGACACTTCCACCCAGCTTAGTGTCGTCTGCAAACTTGCTAAGGGTGCACTCGATGCCTTCATCCAGGTCATTGATAAAGACATTGAACAGGGCTGGACCCAGCACTGAGCCCTGGGGAACCCCACTTGTCACTGGCCTCCAGCTGGATTTAACACCGTTTCCCACCACTCTCTGGGCCCGGCCATCCAACCAGTTTTCCACCCAGGAGAGTGTGCGCCTGTCCAGGCCAGAGGCTGACAGTTTCCTAAGCAGAATGCTGTGAGAAACTGTGTCAAAGGCTTTACTGAAGTCCAGGAAGACTACATCCACAGCCTTTCCCTCATCCAGCAGCCGAGTCACTTTATCATAGAAAGCGATCAGGTTTGTTTGGCAAGACCTGCCTTTCGTGAACCCGTGTTGACTGGGCCTGATCACCCAGTTCCCTTGCATGTGCTTCATGATAGCACTCAAGAACACCTGTTCCATGACTTTCCCTGGCACTGAGGTCAGAGTGACAGGCCTGGAGTTCCCTGGATCCTCCCTGTGACCCATCTTGTAGATGGGCACAACATCAGCCAGCCTCCAGTCCAGTGGAACTTCCCCAGTCTTCCAGGACTGTTGGAAGATGATGGAAAGGGGTTTGGCCAGCACATCTGCCAGCTCCTTCAATACCCTTGGGTGGATCCCATCCAGCCCCATAGACTTGTGGGTGTCTAGCTGGGCAAGCAAGGCTCTGACCAACTCCTCATGGATCATGGGAGCCTCATTCTGCTCCTCTAACTCCTGGGTTTGTACACAGAGGGAACAACTTTCCTTACAATTAAAGACTGAGGCAAAGAAGGCATTTAGTACCTCAGCCTTTTCCTCATCCCCTGTCACTGTTGTTCCTTCTGCATCCAATAGGGACTGTATATTCTCCCTAGTCCTCCTTATATTGTTAATATATTTGCAGAAAGTTTTTTTTGTTATCTTTCACAGGCTTTTCCAGTCTGATTTCTAGTTGGGCCTTAGCCCTCCTGATTTTTTCTCTACAGTCTCACTTCCATTCTGTAGTCCACCCAAGAGGCCTGTCCCCTCTTCCAGAGCCCATAAACGTTTCTCTTCTTCTTGATATCACTCAAGTTCTCTCTGTTCAACCAAGCTGGTTTATTCCCCTGCTGGCTCTTTTTCCGGAACATGGAGATGGCTTTCTCCCAAGCTGCTTGGATTTCCTTTTTGAAGAGCTCCCAGCCCTCGTGGGCTCCCTTACCCTTAAGAACTGTCTCCCATCGGACTTTGTCAACCAGCGTTCTGAACAGTCCAAAGTCTGCCCTCTGAAAGTTTAATGCGACTGTCCTGCTAACGACCCTCTTCACTTCACCTAGAACTGAAAACCCTATCATCTCATGATTGCTTTGTCCCAGGCGTCCTCCTACTGCCACATCCCCCACAAGGCCTTCTCTGTTCACAAACAGCAGGTCCAGGAGGGCACCTTCCCTTGTTGGCTTGCTCACCAGTTGTGCGAGGAATTTGTCTTCCACACACTCCAGGAACCTCCTGGACTGCTTCCTTTCTGCTGTATTGTACTTCCAGCAGATATCTGGAAGATTGAAGTCTCCCACAAGGACACGAGTCATTGATCTAGAGACTAACCCCAGCTGTTTATAGAAGAGCTCATCCGCTGCTTCTTCTTGGCTGGGCTGTCTGTAACAGACTCCCATCACAAAATTTGCCTTCTTTTGGGCTCCTCTGATTTTAACCCCCAGGCACTCAATCTCCTCATCACCACAATCCAGCTCAATGGTTTCCAAGTCCTCCCTTACAAAGAGGGCTACCCTGCTGCCTCTCCTACCCTTCCTATCCCGCCTGAAGAGTTTGTACTCCACCATAGCTGCACTCCAGTTATATGAGTCATCCCACCACGTTTTTGTGATTGCAATGACATTGTAGCCTCCTTGCCCTATGACAGCTTCCAGCTCTTCCTTCTTATTCCCCATGCTGCGTGCATTGGTGTAAATGCACTTCAGCTGGGCTGGTGAACCTTCAGCCCTCATAGAGGGAATAGAGTTTATTCCCAATTGCCTGGTAACTGGAGTAGCTCGTGCCAGAGTGCCCGTATCTCCCTTAGCACCCCCAGGTGTGTTCACCCCTACTTTCTGTGTGGTGATGTACTGGTGGTCCTCACCAGCACACCCTCTCCCAATCACCAGTGCCCCACGTCCAGGCTCACTTCTGTCTAGCCTGGTCCCATCCCCCTGCCCTTTCACATCTAGTTTAAAGCTCGATTTATGAGCTTAGCTAGGTTTCTAGCAAGGGCTTTAGCCCCCCTAGGAGACACGTGTGTCCCATCCTTAGTAACAAAGTCTGGGGGTGCGTGAGCCACCCCATGATCAATGAAGCCGAAGCCCCTCTCCTCACACCAGGCTCAGAGCCAGGCATTAATTGAATTCTTCTTCCTGACTTCCCGCTCCTCTCTATTTAGCCTTGGGATGGAGCAGAATACTATTTGAGCCCCAGAGCCCTCCATCATTTTCCCAATGGCCCTGAAGTCTTTCTTGATGGCTTTGGTCTTTCTGTTTACTAAATCATCATTGCCAGTTTGGACTACTATCAGAGGATAGTAGTCTGTCTCGTGGACCTGGGAAGGAAGTTTTCTAGCTACCTCCTTCCCTGATGCCCCCGGCAAGCAGCAGACCTGTCTGTGGAGCGGGTCCGGTCTGCAAATGGGTCCCTCCGTTCCTTTTAGGAGGGAGTCCCCTACAACAATCACCCTCCTCTTCTTCTTGATGGAGGATGTTTTTATCTTTTTCTGAGGATGGTGCAGCCTATGGAAAGATTCTAGGCTGTGGGAGCCATCATCCTCAGGGTTGGATTCCACCTGCAGCACATGGTACTTGTTCACCAGGGGGATCTGGGGTTTTGCTGTCTGGTTGAGGGGAGCAGGTTTCCTTTGTCTGGCAGGAACTTGCTGCCATTCCCCATGTCTTGTTGCCCCAACCTTGCAGCTGGCAGGTGGATGGTGTTTGGACATACCAGCCCCAGCAGCCTGCTGAGTTAGTGAGAGGGCCCTGCTCCACTGATCTATCTCCCTCTCACACTCCCTGATGGTCCTCAGCCTCTTTATGAACTGTCGGTCTTTAGCTAAACCAATTGTGCATGGATGTGCAGCTCGGGAAGGGGTATAAAAAGTCTTGTAAAATCAATGAAGGTGGTCTTTTGGCCCACAACTTCTACGTGTCATGGATTGCCCCGACCATGACATATACTCATATTTCAGAAATGTTTAAGCATTGTGCAACAACTATTTTTGTGTAATCATTATTTATGGCAAATTGAAGCAATTAGTATGAATCTGGATGTGACGGTGAATCATTTTTAAATGAAGATCATTTTGCCAAAATGATGTTTTAAAACATGTTTTGCATGACATAAGAAAAACCTAATTCTTCCATATATAAAACAAATGGATATTATTTTAAAATTTTCTTTGTTGATTTTCCTACCCCTGCAGTAATTTTATTAGTTTGCAACACATTGCTTCCAGGATAGCACCAGATGGATCTGAATATATGATTGTTTTTTAACAATTGTCTGTCATCAGTGACTGCTCCTCTGAAATGCTCTTTCCTTCATTCAGAAGTTAAATGGACTCTTAAAGCATGAGAAAGAATACATATGCATCCCTTATTGTGTGAGCATTATTAGGATAGAACATGCTTAGAATCCAATAGATTACAGTAAATCATATGAATACAATTGTTTGCTTAAATCTAAGAGGACACAAATTCCTTTTTAATACACTGTGGACATCTGCCCATACTATAGTATAAAATTTTGAGAATTACTTCAAACTTTAAATATAAAAAGTCACCTTTTTGAGCCTTGCCCTATTGATTACAGGATATAGAGCAAAGAACAATTATGAACCTCTATTTTCTAGAGGAAGTTATGCATACCGCTTGATTAAATTCTGTAGAACCATTTGAGAAGCAGATTGTAAGTAGACTGGTTTAAATATCTTTCTGCACAGTACTGATGTAGAATCTGGGCCGTGTCATAGGTGAAATCCTCTCGGAGTTTAGTTACATTGTATGTTATCTTTGGCAGCAAAATTTACTTTAAGAAGTTTTTACTTCGTGTCATCTGTTCCTACTTCTGTGTCTGCTTCCTGACCAATTACTATTGTCTTTTTTTTTTTTTAAACTAAGACTTTACAGGAGTTGAGGATATTACCCTTATCTATCTAATACTTATTTGCTAGAGACAAGGTTAAAAGTCACACTCTATGCTACATAAACATAGCTTGGTACTGGGAAAGAAAGGTAGGAGGTAAGAATGATCCAGTACAGCTCGAGGCTATCCGTAAGCCAGTTGTGAAGTTCTTGTATTTGTAACAAAAAAAAAATACCTTGGTTCTTATTTCAATTTCTGTCCTAGTGTAGATAAATTGAGGAATGAGGGGGGGATGTTTAGTTTTGTTTGATGATACTTCCCAGTTTTTAAGCTTGCATTGCAGTGATGTCTCATCACTTCTGTGTCTTTGGGCATCGCACCTTGTGTCTCCAAGTCTATAATACAGAGGAATCCAAGAGATTAGAAACTACAAAGGTTTTCACTACTTAGTGAAATGCCAGTAATGAAGAGCAGAGTTAAAGATGATGCGGCAGTCATCTCAGTGAGTACAGTGAGAAAAGGGCTTGACTTAAAGGCTAGTAGACAAGACAGCAGGCATAGGCAGTGTGTGAAGCTATTTAAGAAAACTGTGTAGTGGTTGTAAAGAGCAGTTTATTTTAGGAACAGAAAAGGTGAGAAAATTCATTTAGCAAATCCTAAAAAGTATCTTGTGCTGTCAAGCAGTAAAAATGGATAAACACTTTATACTTAGAGTTTTTAATTTATGAAAATGTTTGTATGCGATGCTCCAGGCACACTTACATTTTTATACATGCTAAAGAAGAGAAGTGTAAGTTGACCTAGTGTCAACATCTACCAGTCTGCTAGAAATAGGAGAAGTGATCTACGCTCCAGGCTCTGGTACTGCGGTATTTCAGTTTTCACTGGCTTGTCCATTAAAAAATCCACGTGTAATGTGACTTTCTTGAACACTGTACTTCCTTGAGAGGTAGGCACTCTTTGTGTAAAATGTCAGGTTGAGTCACCTGCAGTTTTAAGAATACCCTCAAATTGTCTTTTTTCAAATAATTGTAAGTATTAAATACTGTATAGACTTATGGAAAAAAGCCACAGAAGAGTCTTAACTTCTCTTTTTTTCTTCTCAACTCAAGTCCTTGTGTGCAAAAAACCAACAATAATCATAGTGCAACTGGAGTGTCATAAATTTTCTGGCAACGCAGTTGGGCAGGACACATATTCCAGTTCAGGGAGATTTTAATGAAAAAATTATATACCAGGAACAATTTCTCTTTTATAATGCAGGAACATTCAATTACCGTTCATCTCAGCTGTAGATGTGTCACATAAGAATATTGTTAAGTAATGAGATTTAAAGCATTAAGCTTAAGTTGACATTTTCTGTCTTAAATTTAGCCGTAACTTGTCACCTTACTTTTATACTTCACAAAGCACTAGGCAGCTTTGCATGAGACTATTCCCAGTAGGAGATCATGGAGAACTTCACAAAAAATGCAGTCTTCAATTTTATCCGTATTGTTTTCTTATGGATCCTTCAATTGCTTTTAGTTTTGCTTAAATTCATATCAGTTATGGTAGTTCTTTCTTAGCAAGCAAATTCATTAATTAAAGATTATGTTAAAGATCTATGGAAACTGAAGAAGAAAAAATCTAGCAGTCTTAAATTTGTAGGCGTTAAACTAAACCTCTAAAGAATACAGGAAAATGTGGGATTGGTTCAGGTTTATTTTTCCTGTGGGCAAATCCAAGCATATAGACACAGTGATGGAGAAAAAAACCAACTCAGATGAAACAGCACTCAGATAGCACATACTATTGAGACAGCTGGTATCAGAATGTGCAATGGATAGAGTGAAAGTCTCCAAGTGAAGGATTTGCTTTTGTCTCTGAAAGACTTTTATGGAAAGAAAACTTAGTGTAGACAAAGCAATTCTGAGGCAGGTAATTCATCTTCAGCCTTTGCACTAGTAGCTGGTTTTACAAAGAGTGCGTTCTTGATATTTAGTGAGAAAAAGGAGAGAGCTACAACTGTGTAAGCGCTTCCAAGACATTGTTTCATTTAAAAAAAAGTTTGATTAGCTAAGAGTAAGTGAAACAGTACTAGTGTTTTTCTAGGAGGTTAGATGGTTTCTCCAGGCTTTTAAGGACTTTGAGAAAAGACCGCTTTCATGTTGCTCTTTGCCCATTGTTTCTTCTCAGCTGCCTTTCGTAATGTGATGTGCTTGAAAGGGAGGAATGACCCTCATGCACTGGTAGAGGTGAGGGGTTGACCTGCTGGAAAGCAGCTCTGCAGAGTAAGATCTGGGAGGTGTGGTGCGCAGCAAACTAATCGCGACCCAGTAATGTACCCTCTTAGCCAAGAAGGCGAAGGGGAACCTGGGGTGCATTGAGAAGCGTGTGGCCAGGAGGTCAAGGGAGGGTCTCCTCCTCCTCTGCTCTGCTCCGGTAAGGCCCTATCTGGAGTTCTGTGTCCAGTTCTGGGCTTCTCAACTTGAGAAAGACAAGGAACTACTGGAGAGGGTACAGGCAAGGGCATTGAGATGCTAAGGGGACTGGAGCATCTCTCTTACGAGGAAAGGCTGAGAGACCTGGTTTTGTTTAGCCAAGAGAAGGGAAAACAAGGGGGATTTTATCAATGCTTATAAGTATCTAAAGGGAAAGATAGCAAGATGATGGGGCCAGACTCTTCTCTCCAGCGTGCAGCAACAGAACAAGGGACAATGGGCACAAACTGAAGCATGGGAAGTTCCACCTGTACATGAGGAACAACTGCTTTACTGTGAGGGTGATGGAGCACTGGAACCAGCTGCCCAGAGAGGTTGTGGAATCTCCTTCTCTGGATATTCAAAACCCACCTGGACACATTCTTGTGCAACCTGCTCTTGGTGACTCTGCTTTAGCAGGGGGGTCGGACTGGATGAGCTTCAGAGGTCCCTTCCAATCCCTGCCATTCTGTGAAATATGAAGCACTTGGGATGGCAGCCTTGGACTGTGATGTGGGCCTTATTTTGGATAGAGCAGCACTGCTCTTGAACATCGATAAAGATGGAGGAATTCAGTAGAGAATTAATAACTTAGGACTGAATTAGTCTGAATTTCACTTTTAGTATTTTATTTTGGAAATCCATTACCCTCAAAGATGTTCATCTACTGAAATCTAAATGTAAGAACAGAGGTCAAAGCTGTTAGAAATACTGAACTATGTCAGCAGGTTCTGTTCGTGTTGTAATAAAATACAAATTTGCCTAAAATATTTCCAGAAAAGTCACTCTTGTGACAAGGAAGCCTAAGAATGAAATTCAATGATTTAAAGCATATTCCTGCTGATTCCATCACTAATGTATCTTTTAACTCATTGATAGCACTCCTACAAACTTCACTAGGAGGAGCTGAAATAGAGTGTTAAAGAACATATTAAGAATTATGCCAACTATAGAGGAAATTAATGCTTAATCAGGATGAAAATTTACCTTGAGCACATAAATGAGCAAGATTTCATAACTGCAATTAGAAGCAGAAACTGACGTATCCCCCCCCAGAAGCTGCTGAAGGGGGCACCTGCTTTACTGAGTCAGCGATGTGGAACGGAACCGGACGGAGGTCTGGTGGCCACTCCATATCAGTGGCCATCTCAAAGCCCATCTGTGCAGCAAAAATAAGTCTGGGAGAATGGGCGATTATGTCTCTGCCACTCGTTTTGCCTATCAGAATGATCAAACTGGCCCATGAGACCCCCCTCTCCCACATACCAACACAGGTGTGCGGATATACATCCTAACTGTGAAACAAAACAAGATTCAGAAGTAGTCCTCAAAACCAAAGCTATTAATAAGATTTATGAGTTCCTCGTGATGGGAATATCCTGATCTACGACCCTAGAATTGTCTGAATTCGTACGCACTGGTGGGGGCTGCGCGGCAATTCATTGTTTCTCAGACCACTGGCACTACTGATAAGATTGGGGCGACTGAGGCCCCAGATATTCAGAACAAACTATAAGAGACTGACAGGAGCAAGCAGAAATCGGAGCTCCCTCTCATCTGGCCTGAGACCCCCGTTTCCCCCTCCAATCGACGTTGTTTGCAACCCACAGACACCGACCTGGAGCGTTTGCAGAAACTTCACTCGCAGCAGCTTCGAGGAAACATCTAAAGACTCTATCACTGAACTCTGTACAGGTCGTATGGTCCTTCCCAAACCCTTATAGGGTACTAATTTTAGTTTAACTTAAGCTTATATTCCTGACTTAGAATTGTAACATTATAGGTAATAAACTGAATGTTTAAATACAATTCTGGGTCCTACTCTGTTGGCCTTTTGGGGTGTGACAGAAAAATTGGCGTAGTCGGCAGGATAACGGACAGAAAAATTGTTCACAGCGAGCAGGGTAACATAATTAGTAACACAGAATTTTATATTTTAAGCACGCCTTCCTGCAGGGGTGGTTGCTCAATGCTTACCGGATAGATTTTGTCACAACTGATCATTGTGCATCTATTTGAGGGTGGTAGATTCTACTGCCTGACCTTTGGGTCTTACGGACAGATTATGGTTTTGGGCTTTACCGGATAAGTAAATATGGTCCCTTATCCGCACCCATTTTCCAGTCTGTCTAGACTAATGGGCTTTGTGTTCGTTAAAAGGGGAAAAATACCCCAATTCTACTGTGTTGCTTTATTGAGACCGTACTTGTTTAATTGGGCATCACTCTAAGTGCAATTTCAGCTGCCCCCAGCACCCCAGGCTAACCCCTGAGGGTTGTTGGATAGCAAGGAGGATTGCACCTAGCCAAATTAGTCTGGCCAAACCTGTTAAACGAGTTTTCCCCAGCAAATCCTGGGAGACCAACCTTTTAAGCAGTCTGCAATGTCACTAGACACGCTCTTGGAAAAATTTAAATGTAAACCCTCCCTACAAGGGAGAGATTGGGCAAAAGAAAACTGGAAAGATGAAGGCAAAATTGTCTCACGCATTGAGCAACTTCGCCTGGAAAGTAAAGCTAAGAAAGGAAAAGGTAAAACGGTTATTTGTGCAGTGTTAGGAGCTTGTTTGTCTTGTGCTCAGAAGGGGGCTCATGCTTTTGAAAATCCAACCCCCTCATATAAGGATTTACAAAAGGAATTGGATAAAACAGTGTTGAATTGTTTAAAGGAGGAACTAGAACTGGAAAAGCAGAAAGCTGCGAATTATAAGCAGGAATCTGTGAATTTAAGGCAACAAGCTACTAGCTTGGAAAGTACTCTCAGAGCCTGTAATTGGGAGCTTGCGAACGTCCAGCAGGAGAAAGGGAAGTTAGCAGAGGATCTGCGGCAAGCTGAGCTTAGAGAGCAAGCCTTAAAAACTAAGTTAAATTTGTTGTTATCCCAACTACCACTCTCTAATGCCTCTAAGAAAATACAGAAGTCGGTGTTGGCAGCTGATCCTGAAACATGGGATGGAGATATCTGGAACTCAGATAGCGAGGACGATCATGGTTAGGTGACTAATAGCACAGTGACTCTGAGGCCTATTATGAAAACGGAGACTACTACCGAACAGGCAGCAGATGGCGTTGGGGAGGAAACTGTTGTTAGGGTCAGAACAGCCCCTTGGTCGCCGGCTGAATTAGCCAATTTACAGGAGAAGTTTGCAAGGAAACCCCAAGAATCAGAGACTGAGTATGTGTGGAGAGTTGCTGAACTGGGAGGAGATCGTATTATGTTGAGTGATCAGGAAGCTAGTGGTTACTGGGGACCTGGTGTGTTTCTAAATTTAATTCCAGGGCAGGAAAATAGGTCTCTGACAGCCCGTGCAGCTTATTGGGCTGGAGGCATTGATCCACAGGAACATGGAGATCCCTTGGTAATCAAAACCCCATGTTTCTCTGATTTATCATCATCTGTACAGAAGGCTGCATGTATTCAAGCTATGTATGAGCGAGGGCTAATACATAGTTCTCCCATGTTGGCCCCAATGGATCCAGATAGACTGACCCCACTGGTAAGAGGGTTACCGGTTAGTCTGAAATCATACGTGGCACGCATTCAGGATCGGATACGGCAGGCAATGCAAGCTAGGGAGTGTGGCAGGAATTCTCAGCAACGACGAGCCCAGGTCACTCCTACATGGAATGAGGTAATCCAGGAAATCATAAATTATAGTAGGAGAATGGGGTGGTCGATCACCAATCCTCAGCCACATGAGCCCAGGGAATCTTATCGGAGGATACGATTTCTGGATACTAATGTTGCTAGAGGCTCCAATCGATCCCTTCAAGGGAATCGTGAGTGGCACCACAGAGCCCCTGCAATTACTTATGGTAATAGAGCTGGTGTGGGACAGAATTATCTTTATCGGCAGGCAGTCAGTGCAGGCATACCAAAAACTATGTTGCAACAGGCTTCTGCGGCAGAATTAACACAACTGCTATGGGCTGTGAAGGGACACTGTCCTAAACCCCCTGACATATCCTCTGTTCCCACTGCTCCTTCTCCCTCAAGTGAAGCAGAAGAACAAGGGAATTTGATCCAGTTGGAGGACTCTAATAAAAAAAACCTCCATTTCCCGGGACAGGCAGTGAGCCATCCTGAAGCTCGGGTTCTGGCCATACAATGGCTCACAAAACCAGTATGTGGTGCTAAGACTCCGTTAAATGCTCCTTCCCCCACTATTGTTCTCCCTGTCAGCAGGCAGAAAACTTGTGTTGAATTTCTGATAGATACTGGTGCACAAGTATCAGTGTTGTCACAAAAGACAGCTAAATTATTAGGCATAAAAGGTGGCCGAGCTTACATTGAAGTTATGGGAATTGATAATATAAAACACCGATGTCCCACTGCACTTGTTAGAATTGGCTTACCAGGACAAACAAAACAGTGCCTTACACGAGTTGTGATTGGTGCCACCCATGTAAACATTTTAGGTTTTGATTTGTTACAGGGAAGACGATGGAAACTCCCTGATGGCACAGTCTGGAGTTTTGCTCATAACAAAAATCCATTAGAATTTTCCCCTGAACCACAGGTGAATCAGGCATCTGTGAAACGTGTTTCCTTATTGGAGGTTTCAATTCCTCTTCCCCATTCTAAATTAACTAATGTAAAGCAGTATCCACTTCCAGCTGCAGCAATCAAAGGAATTGACAGGGTGGTGCAGGATTTGGAAAACCGAGGCATAATATCACGAACACACTCTCCGTACAACTCACCCATTTGGCCAGTAAAAAAGCCAAATGGAGACTGGAGATTGACAGTTGATTTTAGATGGCTAAATGCTAATATTGATCCCTTGACAGCTGCAGTACCAAGTATCGCCGAGATAATTGTTCAAATCCAAAGCCGTAACCACCAGTGGATGGCTACATTGGATGTTAAGGATATGTTTTTTATGATTCCTCTGCGAGAAGAGGATAAAGCTCGTTTTGCATTTACGTGGAAAGGAGTTCAGTATTCCTTTAACAGACTTCCTCAAGGATATAAACATTCTCCAACTATCGCTCACAACACACTAGCAAAAGTATTACAGGAACTTAGCTATCCTGAAAGTGTAGAGGTGTATCAGTACATTGATGATATTCTAATAGCTGGAAACAATGAACAGCAGGTGTCAGTGGCAATGCAAACAATAGTGGATAAGTTAGACTCTTTAGGGTTAGACATTCCTCCTTCAAAAAGACAGGATCCAAGTGGAGAAGTTAAGTTCTTGGGAGTGTGGTGGATTAAGGGAATGGTAACAATCCCTTCAGATACCTTGCAACAGATAGAGGAAGGTCAGACTCCCACATCTAGGAAGGATTTGCAACAATTGTTGGGAACCTTAGGGTACTGGAGGAAGCACATACCTGGATTTTCTATCATTGCTCGACCATTATATAATCTTTTAAGGAAAACAAGTAAATGGGAATGGACTATTGTCCATCAACAGGCCCTGGACTTGTTGGTAGAGGAACTTAAGGTTTTCCAACAGTTAGGTCCTATACATCCAACAGACCCTATACAGTTGGAGTGGGGATATAGTGAACATGGATCTCACTGCAACCTATGGCAGATGGACCTCACTGGCCTGTGGCTTTTTATTCTCAATCTTTTAATGATACTGAGAGTCGTTATACTGATTTGGAAAAGGGACTTCTGTCACTGGTGAGGGCATTGCAGCAGACGGAGCGTTTGTGTACAACTCAGTAGGTAATAGTCAGAGGACCCTTTAGATTGTTAGATGCTGTCAAGGAAGGAAAAACTCCTCCTGAGGGGATAGCTCAGAAGCCCACTGTGAGGAAGTGGTATGCTGATCTCACTGGAATAGGAGACATTCTAACAATAGAAGAGGGAAGTGTAAAAAAACTCAAAGTTTCAAAAGGATGTAAACCCTGCGACTGTGTTTAAGGCACAGACTCCTAATCCATCTCCAATCAAAGAAGCCCCTCCTTTGACAGAAGACAGTAATTTAGATGGTGTGTGGTTTACTGATGCCTCATCTCACAGAGAAGGAGGATCTTGGAAATATAGAGCTGTAGCTCTGGAGGTTAATACCAACCAAACACACGTAGTTGAAGGGGATGGTAGTGCTCAAATAGGAGAGCTAAGAGCAGAAACTGATCATGTTGTCTCCTAATATTGGATAAACACTGGGTAAGCAGATGCTAATATTGATCATTCCACATTTCCACTGCAATGGTTGAGGAAGGTTTCTGAAATGCTTTTTGAGATTGCTTTAGCAGAGGCATAATATTTTTACCAATGTCTGGAGTTACCCAGTTGGGTATCCCTATTAGTGGTAGATTTTCTGTTGTATTGTTTTTTCATTAAGAAGCTTGAAAGATCTTAAAAACCTACTAGAGAAAGAAATCATTTAAATGTAAAACTCCCATGAGGTATGGTGATTGCACGGTAATTCAAATGTCATTGAGTCTTTATTGTAACTTTTCATTACCTTATTGAGGACTCAATATTGAAATTGGGTTTCCTTTAATTCTGTTTTTAAAGAGCTGTGCAATCTGGAAAAGCAACGCTGAGAGCTGTGAACAAAAGGTGTATGCTTCTATAATATCATATCTGGTTATTGGTTTGCTACACGTGGTTAATGTGATAGTACATCTTTATGAACTGACAGTCTGCTATATAACTTCATTGTAGTTGTAGATTTCAGACATCACATGAGAAATTATTTTTTATTGCCTTCCTCCCTATTCATAAAGACTAGAACTTTTAATTCTTATCAAACTTAAAACAAAGAAAAAACTGATTTGATCATGTGAGTTTAGGACCTAGGGTTTTACAACTTGGTCTATATGCTTCTTTGCTACTTCCGACCATTGAACCAAATGTATGCTGAAGTACAGAAATTTAAACTCTGTCATGTCAGATGCTAACCTTAGCTGGCTAGCTGATATGCACAGAGCCAGAGTCTGCCTGTAATAACACCCAGGAGTTAGTGAATTAATCTAGCCTGATGAAGAGTGTCTCCTCAGTGCATAAATCAGCTGGAATAATGTCATTGATATGGAAGGAGGATGTGGAGAAAAAGAAGCTTGAAATGAGCCACAGCTGAGAGAAACCTGTTAATGGTTACAGCCTCAATACTAAGTAACTGTGAGCAGTCAGTGGGAGTCAATTTTGACCATTTGATTTCCTTGACGTTCTGTGGTGTGGATCTTATATTTGAAAAAGTAGTTAAGTAATATAAATACTGCAGCATAAGTGAACCACGATTGTTTTCAACCTTGTGCTCCTTGTGTGTAATGTGCATGTTAATATTTGCAATACTTTTTTTAACATTTCAATATTTTGAATCATACCCATCCTGACTTCAGTTGCTACTTCAGTGTATTTTGATGCTATCATAGAAGAACTGGAAGGGAAGAATGCAAACTATGAATTAGAAATGAGTGTTAAACACTTTGACAATTAGACCACTTGCATGGAATTTATGTAGCAAATCATTCCTAGTAATTTACACAAATCTGGCTACTTCGGAACTCAAATGTTCTTCCTGTAGGAAGTTTAGAAGACTCGGTATGCTTGTGTTACTGCGAGCAATGTGCATAAAAAAGGAGGAACTGCAGAAATCGCCAGTCAGTTCTATATTATTTTTTGATGGTTTAAATAGTTAATACATTCCAGCAAATTTACTGTACTAGCAAAGCTAGATAATTTGGATACTTTTCTAATTCAGGCCATCATTAGATGTTTATTAGTATAAAGTCATTATTGCTGACTATTACTTTAAGAATGAGTGACCACACAGGATATGAAGTAATTTAATACTTGTAAAATTTTAGACTATTTTATTCCCCACAGATGAAACTTGGTATTTTCTCTGTGGCTCACAACAGGTTTAATGGATACAGAGAGAAGACTGTGCAATAGTGTGAAGGAAAACATTAACTGCAAATAAAGAGAGGAAATTCTCCTCAGTTATTATAGTTTCAACTTTTAAATGAACTTTATTATTATAGTTTCAACTTCTAAATCCTAGATTTATATTATGATAACAATTAAGTGTGCCAGGTTCTCCAAAACTAACCCAAAGACTAAGCGTGTTAGAAACACATTTTCACAGCAACTGTTTGTGCAGCAGAAGCAGTATGTTAAAGTTTTCCATAGCATTTAAATAGGAGATATTTCTTGTTATTTAGGGAGTGACAAAGCAGAACTAAGAACTTTGGTCTCAAGTTTTCACTGTTTCAACAGGTAAAACTCCTCCTTATGGTGAGAGAAGCTGCAAGTGTCAAACAGCTGAAAACAAGAGCTTATGGGGGACTATTAATTGAAAAATGAGTTTATGGTTTGTTTTTTGGGTTTGTTTTTTTTTTTTAACTTAACAAACTCATTGAGACTTTCTGTCCCAATTCAGGGCAATATGTATTAAACATGCACAGCCATTCTTTCTGTAAAGCATTAGTAAAAGCTAGGCTGACCATCAGAAACAAAAATTCACAGGGACTGAAAGAGGAAGAAGTGAGCAAATATGGCCCCGTAATATTTATTTGAAATGCAAGATGAAAGGGTGAGCGTTCGATGTTAGTAGATCCACTGGAGCTTTTCCCCATCTCTGCATCCTTTGTAGCAAAAGTACAGATTCCCCTAACTAAAAGAAGTAGTTAAAGAAGTTGCAGGTTATCACGCTTTATCAGTTCAATCTCCATAGAAAGATGATTAATTTCAAGCTCTCGAATATATAGCATTTACTGTGCAGCAGGGTAGAATATCAAGATCATCTCAAGAGGCTGTTTCTTATATACTGCAGAACTTTATTCTTCCCCCCACACCTCCGGGTAGGCTTGCAGCAAAATCAGCCAAATGACATTAGCTATGCTTTAAATTCCAATTTCCACACTTCTTTCGTTCTGTATCTCACTCCTTTTTTCATCTCGCCACCTAACTTCCTTAGATTCTAAGTGTAACGAATCTCAAACTCCAGTGCATAAAGGAAAATAGAGAAAGAGGAAACTATCATGAGCCTATGAATTTGTGCTTCCCAGGTTCAGGAAGTTTTATGGAGTTTGATATGATATGTAACCATTTTTATAGTTATTAGCTGATATGGGTACCCTATGGCATCTTTCTCGCTGTCCATCAGTAGTGTCAGTGGTGGAAGTGAAAACTACAAAGACTATAAACTGACAATGGGGACGGGTTCTGCTTCCTCAAACCGATTTGTAAAATAGTTGCCACCATCAGGGCACAAAGTGCCTTCCCTCCACAGAACCTGAATTAGAATATACCATTTTTTAGTTTTGTATAATTGTAGCCTAAACTGTTGGCATAAAGCTACAAGCATTGCTTAGTGTCTGTTAGTTGAGACAGGCTTATTTTTGTGAAGCTATTAGGAATGACCTCGAAACCTTAGAATACACTAAGGGATGACTATGGCTACCTGTGAAAGATGAGGCCTGGCATCTATGTGGCACACAAGTATACCTCTTGTTTTTAAAAGATGTGGAGAATTCTCTGGTTGCTTAGATAAAAAGTTGTATCACAGCAGACTTGTCCTCTGACTGTAATGAAAAGGTACTATGAGTGCATAGAATTGTTCTTATTTTCACGGGTAGGTATGGTTTTAGAAGCCATGAAGATTTACGTTGCTTGGACAGTGAATGCTTTTTATGCTTTATATCTGAAAACAAGCTTTAATTAAGTGCACAATTAGACAAGCCCTATAATATTCTATCGATTTTTGTTCAGAACTAGAACAAAACTACTTTGCCTACTTTCAAAAACATGCTGTTACACTCCTCTCTCCCCAAGAATATTTGTGCAATGGCTTTTTGGTTTTCAGTGCCTTTTTGAAGTGAATACATTTCAAAGTTGCGTCTGCTGGCAACTGGATCTCAGAGGTGATATAGTGGCACATAATATCGGAAAGGTGGTTTCAAAACTGATACACACAATCTCACCAGTACTATGATCCCAGAGAAAGCCCAGTACCCAAGTTTGCTGTCCTCTGTGTAAGATAGTGCGGGGGGGACGGGACGTCCTAGCTTGTTGGGCGATACATCCACTGCCAGGTTAGTGATGCAATGACTGTCTCTGTAATCTGTTTCTTGGAGAGTATGTCTTCCTTCCATGTTGTTTCATCTGCATAACTCTTCTGTTTTTTTGAGATTTATTCTTGCCTTTGAGGTGACCATCTTATTGGGTTTTTTCCCCCATCAAAAAGAAGTTAGTAATGTAGTCAAAATCTTAATATCTGCCTGTAGAATTTAGACTTCCACAGGATATAGTGTCTGTGCAAATTTTACAGGCTTGCTTTCATCTTCATGGATAACTTTCTCCCAGGTATTGCATTTGAAAGACAGAAGTTACAATTTTTCATATCTCTATTCGTGTATTTTAACCTTATATGTCTTTTTATCTTCATCTTAAAATAAAAAGACCTGCCGTCCAAATAGCCAGCTTCTTTCTTTCTCTATAATGTTTTTCTATAATGATACGAGAGTCACAACTTGTGTCTTAGTATAATGTAGCATTATAGTTTTCCCTGTGAATCCTGTATATACTCTTGAAGTTTATAATCGGTGAACATTAGCCCAGAATCTTCTTGCAAATACTGCGTCACTCAATGTAATGCTGGATCTTTTGTAAGGTTATCTGTATTTCATAGCACTTGATGTTAAATGCTCATGAAAAAAGTATAAAATCATGACAGATATATTACAAAAGTTTAGTGGCAATATTTATGGAGCATTAAAGCTTCATAGTGAATCTAAATAGCAGAAACCCTGTTTTTACTGTAAATAAACTGGTGTGTTGCTTAGTCTATATTAAACTGTGATGCCATTTGTGTACGGTTTGTTTCGTTTGGTAAGAGCTGCTTGAACCAAATATTATTTATGAGAAACTAAACTGTATGTATAAGGTGTGAGAGAACAAATCTTTTATTTTCTGTTTCCTGTGGGGATAACTGGAATCAACAGCTTAGGAAGTAGTTTTACACAGTATATTTTGCTGTTCCCTTTGTTTCCCAAGATCTGCATGCTTGCTTTTTAAATTACAGTAGCATAAAATAAATTTGCAGTCTTTTTTGGACCAGGAGAACCTCATAAATATGATAGTGCTTTGCTTCATTACAACACCTGCTTGCAATAAGATGGGATCTTATCTATTTCTGTAATAAAATGTCATGGTAGAGCTGTGCTCTTAATTATTGTGCAAAATAATGGGGCACATTTAAAGCCTCTCCACTCCATTTCCCGGTGCTCATTAGTGTCATTTATGAGTTATTTGTCTGCCGGTATTTGCTTTTCCACAAAAAAGTGTTAAATGCGTAGTCTGATATAAAATGAATGCGTAATTAATAGTCCCTCCTGTTTCAGATTTTTGTTCTTAATAACAGAAGAAATGTTGTTTTATTGAAAGACAATACACTGATAAGTAACCTAGGTATCAATATTTCAATGGACTGTCTTGTTGGGTAAAAAAAGAACAACCTTGATATGGTAGTTTTAATAAATTAAGCAGTAGCAATTAGATAATAGCTTTGTAACTCTTGTTCACCTGGCATGTTGAACAAATGAAGTGGTTTTCAGTTATGATAGTTTTAAATGTCTATCAGGTGATACAAAATGAATGTCTTATTATTATGAAAACATAGGATGAGTTGAATATTGTAGCTATCAGAAAACCTGAATTCTTAAACTTGTAATGGTTAGTGTGTAATGGGGGATTAAAACCACTAAATGTTTACACTACCTTTATTTTGGGCACGGGGAGGAACTTTAGTCAGAAATGGGAAAACATTTGAATCTGGTAAAACTGAGAAGAACTTGGATGTTTCTGCAAATTTCACTTTGTATGATATTTTGCCCGATCACACGTAGCCTCTCCAGAGCTGAATGTCTTCTCTATCTGCTCATAAGTTTGCAATAAGTTTGTTACTTTCTGTTTGCAGGGAGAAAGGGAAAGCTGACCTTAAATACAAAAGCTTGTTCTAGCCACATAAACTTAGTTTACAAACAAGGCTTCACACCACTCTTTTGGGGATATTTTTGGTTTGTGGGTTTCTTTGGGTCCCCCTTTCCCTGTGAGGTCTTCCTCCCCAAGTACATTTCGTAGCAGCTTAGCTTAAGGAAAAAACAGGCTGCATCCTTCCTTTCTCAATCTATTGTCTAAATGAAGAGTAAGTCCTCTTTTCCTCCTTGCTTGCCTCCACATAACCATTGCATATATTTCTTTTCTTTCATAATTAGCACACTACTGTGCAAAAGAGCCACTAGGGCACTGCAACACAAGTGGAAATGAGAGCCCCTGAAGACTATGGAGCAGTTTCTGGTGTTCAGTGAATATTCACAGTGCGTTGCAATAAGCAGCACAGGTGTTTCTGAAATTGTGAAACTGTCAAAATTACGCTGTGTTTAATTGCCCCCGGACTCTCCCATCCATCTGTTTAGCTGTTTTAGATCAGTTCACTGGTTAAAACAAAAGATTTTGATGGGCTACTGCTAATGGGTCTTGGACACTTTTTTAAAGATATGTTTATAGAATTGTGTTTTGGCTACGGTTCCAATCTCTTGTTGATTCCATCACTACCACCAGGAAGTGTTTACAGAGCAAATTTTTGGCCAAGGAAGGATGGGAGAGGGTAAATCCTGGCCTTTTGTTTTTCTGAGAAAAGATTCCTACTGAGTCATCTCCCTGCTGTTTTGGAAGTCCAAATTAGCATTGCAAACTTCAGTGTATAGTTTCTGAAATTTTACAAATGAGAAACTGTTAGCACGAATTCATAGTTTTCAGTATATCTTAAAAAACACGTGTGTTTAAAGAAACAGCAGACTATACATAATTTAATCCTACATACCACTCTTTGTCTGGTATCCTACTATTTAATTTCTGTCTAAAAAAGTTTATAAATATTGTATCTGTAAAAGTATAGCTCTAGTCACCCATTTGGCTTCTTGAATACTTCTGTTTAAAATTTGCTTTTTCAGATTTCTAGCATATACTTGTTCTTCTGTCAGTTGTATTTCTAGCAGCAGCTTGGGAAATTTATTATTTTCTCTTGAATGTATCTTCAACACAAGTGATACTATTTTCTTTGGAAATACAAATGTCTTCTCAAACAGCATATATATAAATGTTGATAAGATTTTGAATATAAGCTATAAATATTTCAGGCTGCAGCTGCGGGGAACTTACATTGAACCTACTGCTCTGATATCTAAGCATTTGTTAAAGGCGAGTTAACTCCTTCTAGTGAATTGAAATGAATCGGTGCTGTACTGATGACTGCATTATTCCTTTGGAGTGTGCAGTTAGCTTTTTGGTCTATGAACCTAGGGAGAAAGTGAAGCACATTGTGTTCTGCAGTTTGTCCGTGTATTTGCATTGCTCGTGCCTTCAAATGTATATGTGCATATACATACACATAGACTTGTGTGCAGAGAGTAAATCACAGTTGTAAATGCACATGCCCCACACCCCGTATTCTAAAAATGTAGCTAAGAATTACAAAAAACTGTTAAAAAAAACCCAAACACAACAAATAAAACACCAAAGTTCCAGAAATGAAACCCATGAAAATGAACAAAATGAGTGCAAGAAAGGGTTTCAGCCTCCTGGAATTAGAAATAGATATTTAACTTCAAAAAAGTAAGCAAACAAAAATCTTCATGCTGAAAAACATGGTTTTCCCCGTTCACATATGAGAAGTGCCAGCACAGTAAATACCTCACAGACTCTGGTCTTGCTTGTGGAGTGGTAAGAGGAGAGTGGTGATGTAAAGTCACACATTCCGATGTTGAAGCAAACAAATGTAAAAATTAAAAAAATACATATTTTTAGGAGCAATTCCAATAATTAGCTAAGAAATAGTGAAGAAAAAATGTGTCTGAGTAGCCAAGGGGCAGAGATTCAAACAACCTCAAAATGATTTTTAGGAAACAAGATGAAATATCTTGGAGAAGAGCAAGACCGCTGATTTGTCACACTTTGCTTGAGGGCGTACTGAAGCTTTTGAGATTTAAATGCAAGCAGATTGTCAGCTTTCCTGAATATGCAGAGCACTGCTAAAAACCACAGAACAGTTTGAAGAAATGTGAACTGGGAAAGGAGAGGAGTGTGGGACAGGGAGCTGCTCTCTGCTCTGGGTGTTAACTGGCACTCGGTCAGGACAAAACACAAGAATAAAGCACAGGTAGAAGCCATGTAAGGTCACAACATAAGGCTGTAAGTTTCTGAAAGTGAAACTAGCAAAGAATTTATGGAAAATTGTCCTTATATACTCTTTCTAATTTATTTTTCTCTTTGCATGGTTTTTATGTTAGGAAAGGTAATGGTGCATGTTCACATTTGTTCAACGTACAGCTTCAGTTTACTATATTAGCTTTCCTCTACCCTTCATTTTTTATCTTGCTGAGGGAGTATATATCTTTACTTTGCTGTGTAGAAAAGAATAGGACCTCCTATACTATGTTTCAGACATCTAAAATAGAACTAGCTTTCTCAAAAGACGTGGAATTAACATGTCTCTAAGTTACTTTTACTCTTTCTTTGGCCCAGAGTACCTGTGGAGGAAAGCCCTTCAGTACTTTCTTCCTGTATGGTATTATTTGAAATCTGGTAGCCTTCTTTTTATAAAGCAGTGTTGTAGGTGCTAGATCAATAGCACTCCAACATAATCCACTCCATTTCCATATAGAAAAAAGTGAACAACTCTTTGATTAAAACTGCAAAATTTGGTAAATAGGTAAAGCAACCCTTCTCTTCTTCACTGTATTCCCTAGGGTAAATAAGATGGGTTGTAAGATGCTGTTAAACCTTGCCCAGACTATATTCATCCAATTAACCAAACCTGACAGAGACCTGAAGGTCAATATTCTTTGGTATTTTTGTTCCATGACTATTTTTCTTTCACTGTCTGCAAAGAAAATTGCTTCCATTTGAAGAGATACCTAGACCAGAAGTAGCTCTGTGTTCCCCCAGTCATTACCTGCTAAACTTGCCTGTTAGGCATGAATCGTGATACCTTTGAATCATCTAATTTTAGAGCACTTTTTTAATAACAATCGCTCTTTCCCAAAGAGTACTTCTGTGACATTAGAAATATCTTAATCTTCCCTCAGTAACAGAAGGGAAAAGAAAAATTGCCACAGCTATCATTATCGGAAGAAATAGCATTATATTGAAAGGATAAAATGGACTTATTCTGTCTAAACTGCAAACCACTTATAGGATGTATTTTCTGACAGACTGTCTCTGTGCCTGCTTGCGTGGCTATCCCAAATGCAGAGTCTGACTTAAGACTAGGCCTCTTATTAGTTGTCTTTGTTTTATTTTTATTTCCTATATATTTCAAATTACTGATATTTATAAAGGACTGAAAGTGAGAAAATTGCTGGAATTATACAATATGCATTTTATGAATATAGTTGGATTTATACAAAAGCAATTTTATTTTTAAAAATCAAGTGTTACAAAAGCTTGTTTCTAAAATAACTCCACAAGTCCAGTTTGTTCCACTAACACTCTCCAGGAGTTGTAGTATCTCACCTGATGCAAGCCATCAAAATTGTAGTTTGAGACAGTTGTCTAAGCTCCCTCACAATATCTAATGCAGACTTATGAGACCATGGAGAAGATAAGTCATCCCAGAGGATCCTAAATTAAAAGCCTAATGCAGAGAGAAAAAGGAGTTTCTAGAGATGTTTGTCTCTTAAGAACCACAGAAAAGACCTACAAATACCTCAAAACAGATGTCTAATGGTTAGTTGACTAAGATTGGGAAAGGTGAATATGATAAAGAACTTGGGAATCCAATAATTAGTGCTTCCAAGTGATAAACACCTGTGTCCAGCCAGCTACTGGTCACCTTTCAGTGGAGTCAGGCAAATTTGATTAATTATAATTAATTCAATAGAAGACGGAGTCCTGCAGCTCATGAATAATTTCAGAGCCTGCAGGACAACATGCTTACTGTGCTTGGTACTGCTCTTCCACGTGCTATATATTTAAAACCACTCCTGACAAAGGTTTGTCATCGAAGAGCATAAATAGTTTTCCTTCTGGAAGGCGCTATGGTGCAAGATTCTAATTATTCATTTTAACTGTGCTTCTGGGATAGCTGGTTTCTAACTTTATGTGAACTCCTTAAGGCTAAAATATTTTGCAGTAGTTGTGGGTTATGTTTTAAATGAACACTCTTTACATCTTAAGTGGTGTGAAGCAGCACTCCTGGAGAAAGAACTTCATGTATTATTCACTTTTTTGCATTGTCAAACTGTTTTAAATCAGAGTATCGATCATAAATTGGTATCATCCATTATAAAAAACCTTTTTGTTCATTCAAGCTCCTTGCATAGAACTATGGTGAGTGGCAAGAAATGGACATGCAATTAGGTTTAGTAATTTTTTGTTTGAAATTGATATAGGATGTGCTTGGTTGCCTGTAGTCTCTTTAGGTATTGGAAAAGACTATCAGATCATCACTCTCCAGACCTATTCCCAAGATGAAAATATTGTATCCCATTCTATAAAGACTTTATTTTACATTCATAGAAGTAAAAAGAAAAGTAAGTGCTCTATTGGAAGTTAAAAGTGCTAAATTATTGATGTATATTTGTCTAATGTGTTTTGCTTTCAAACTGTGTGTTCTTGTGTCTTTGTAACTAATACATGCTCAAACCCATTAGAGTTCATGAGTTTATCTTTGTTAGTTCAAAAAAATGACTGAAATATTAATAAAAAAATTAAAACAACCATTATAACCATAATTTGGGAAAATCCATGGTTCTTCCTTGACTGTAAGTGAAAGACACTCATTTATAAACAATAAGTAGATTTGGTAAATGTAAATAGTTTTGCAGAGTACATCTAGTAAACCCATTTTGCAGAAAACTGAAGTCCTATGAAAGCAGTGAGTAATTTTTGAAGTAATGACGGCAAGAAAGCAGTGAAACAATGAGGTTAAGTCAAAAAGGATTAGTATATGTCTTGGCTTTCAGTGAACTTTGGAGAAAATTATAATCCTAAATCTCATCTAATTTTAGAAATGAAGATATTTTTATCAGAAGCCTCATATATTTCAGAGCCTTATGTTTTCACTATTTGAATTTAAATGAAACAAACTGAAGTATTGCTTATAAAACATCAAGCAATTTGAGCAGTAAGAATTCTAAATAAAAAGGTCATATTTTTAGGAATAAAGTATTAGGTGAAAGTCAAATCAATTCAGAAATAAAAAAAATGCTGGCCCGCCCCCCATAGGAATCAGCACATTTGCTGTACAGTACTTTTCCTCCACAGGGTTTTCAATTTCCCGTGTTCAGTATGTGTGGGAGTGGGAGTCGGACCCCGAGTAACGATGAAATCTCAATGTGAGTATAGTCGTTCTCCTTTATTCATAAACACAACACTCCTTATATACTTATTCTAGCAGAGCACAAGCTAATAAAACAACTTACAATTGGTCCTACTGTACTGTCCATGCACCTTAAGCAGTTACAAGATTGGTTAAAAGATGTTAAGCACTCAAAGGGGGCTGGTACAATGGTCTTGACGTTTTAGGGACTTTCCAGCACTGAGTTCTGTGCTTTTGTTATGCACTTTCTTCTATCAACATACCAAGGTCAGTTTTAAGGAGGAACGCCAGGCCTAGTCACAAGTGTTAACCCTGGATTGTTCATTGCTATCAAATCACGTCCTCGGTTGTCGAGCCATCCTTCCACAAGTATGTGACCTTATAAAAATAACAGGATTCAGCTTCTGAAAAATATATGTGCATCTTATCTGTTTTGGTTTTGTTGGTTTTTTTTCTTAAGGCAAACACTAGAATTGAGAGATGTGTTAAAAAAGTCATAGTGTGGTTTTGGTTGGTTGGTAACTTGAGACAACAGGAAAATACTCTGTTCTTGCTGAACTGTTTGACAAGTGATGGGTTTTTTGGCTTTTGAGAAGTGTAAAAACTCCGTTTATGTAATGATTTCTCTTAGCTACTAGACTGTGGAATAGTTTTTAACTAAATAATGACTCCTTATACAAGTCTGCTATGAATTTTCAAAGGGCAAGCCTTAACGGTCTACCGCAGTTAATGGGATTCTGTATTTCAGTGGTCTAATAGGTTGCTCATAAGAGTGTATTTCTAATTTGTGCCTACATACCAAATCTATCTCCTTATCTTTCTCTTGGAATGTGCGCAGGATACTATGAATTTGTGCTTGAGATTTTTTTAATGTTTTCAGTGTTACTTGTGGAACAGACCATCTTAGGCACTACGTCTTAGCACTGTCTATTCCCTTTCTGCTTCCTTCTTCAGTCTGCGATAAGAGCACTCCATCAGCTACCTTTTATCATCTCCACAAATGCTATATGCATTATTTATGGCAAAGGTGTTTTGCCTGCTTTTCTCTGGATGCAAAAGTATTTTTCAGCTCAGGAGGAATGCATTTGCGTGAAAGCAGGTGTAACAAGATAACTTTTCACACTTTCATTTTTTTTTATTTTATAAGGCATCATCCGCTTGCCCCGGCATATATGCAATACTGGAATCTTTATGCCCACATTTCCCCCTTCTTTTGTTTATAAACATTCTGAACTATCTATTGTTTGCTGTACCTTTCATGGAAAACATGATAGAGACACGATCAAACATAGAAATATGTTACTACAGATACACAGAAGTATAGTAATGCAAGAAAAGTGATTTTGATTAAGGCCCCTAGCTAGCTTTCTGACTTAAGAAACCTTTATAACAAGTTTTTTTTTTCTTTCAATCATCATTCATCTTCAAGCTTCTTTGCCCCATCCATGAGTGTTGACATAGCCCCAGCATTCTTGCTGTCCATATTAGTATCACCGTCATCTTCGTCATAATTTCTCTCTCTGCTTAGATATGGATGGACACACTGTGCTGGCATCCACTTGGGTCCTTGACCTGTGGAAACACAAGCATATCCTCGACCCCATGTTATTAGCTGATATGATCCTTCATTGTTTAGCTGCTGACCCTTCATTCCCCCTTTTTGTTTTAATAACAAATTTTTTAGTGTCTGAAGGGCTCGTTCTACTATCGCCTTTCCTTGTGGAGAATGTGGTACGCCCCTGACATGTGTTATTCCTCAGGTTTGAAAAAAATTTTTAAGCTGGTCACTTACGTATCCTGGTCCATTATCTAATTTTACCTGCTGGCTCATGTTCAGTCGGCAGTCAACCAACAGCCCCAGGTCCTTCTCCTCCAGGCAGCTCTCCAGCCAGACTTCTAGTATGTAGCACTGCATAGGGTTGTTGTGCCCCAAGTGCAGGACCCGGCACTTGGCCTTGTTAAACCTCATGCCATTGGTCTCAGCCCAGTGGTCCAGCCTGTTCAGATCTCTTTGCAGAGCTTCCCTACCCTCCAGCAGATCCACGCTTCCACCCAGCTACGTATCATCTGCAAACTTGCTAAGGGTGCACTCCATGCCTTCATCCAGGTCCTTGATAAAGACATTGAACAGGGCTGCACCCAGCACTGAGCCCTGGGGAACCCCACTTGTCACTGGCGTCCAGCAGGATTTAATACCGTTTCCAACCACTCTCTGGGCCTGGCCATCCAACCAGTTTTCCACCCAGGAGAGTGTGCACCTGTCCAGGCCAGAGGCTGACAGTTTCCGAAGCAGAATGCTGTGAGAAACTGTGTCAAAGGCTTTACTGAAGTCCAGGAAGACCACATCCACAGCCTTTCCCTCATCCAGCAGCCGAGTCACTTTGTCATAGAAGGCCATCAGGTTATTTTGGCAAGACCTGCCTTTTGAGAGCCTGTGTTGACTGGGCCCGATCACCCGGTTCTCTTGCATGTGCTTCATGATAGCACTCAAGATCACCTGTTCCATGACTTTCCCTGGCACTGAGGTCAGACTGACAGGCCTGGAGTTCCCTGGATCCTCCCTGTGACCCTTCTTGTAGATGGGCACAACATCAGCCAGCCTCCAGTCCAGTGGAACTTCCCCAGTCTTCCAGGACTGTTGGAAGATGATGGAAAGGGGTTTGGCCAGCGCATCTGCCAGCTCCTTCAATACCCTTGGGTGGATCCCATCCGGCCCCATAGACTTGTGGGTGTCTAGCTGGGCAAGCAAGCCTCTGACCGCCTCCTCTTGGATCATGGGAGCCTCATTCTGCTCCTCTAACTCCTGGGTTTGTACACGGAGGGAACAACTTTCCTTACAATTAAAGACTGAGGCAAAGAAGGCATTAAGTACCTCAGCCTTTTCCTCATCCCCTCTCACTGTTGTCCCTTCTGCATCCAATAGGGACTGTATATTCTCCCTAGTCCTCCTTTTACTGTTAATATATTTATAGAAAGATTTTTTATTATCTTTCACAGACTTAGCCAATCTGATTTCTAGTTGGGCCTTAGCCCTCCTGATGTTTTCCCTGCATGATCTCACTTCCCTCCTGTAGTCCACCCAAGATGCCTGTCCCTCCTTCCAAAGCTCATAGACATTTCTCTTCTTTTTGATATCTCTCGAAATCTCCCTGCTCAACCAAGCTGGTTTTTTCCCCTGCTGGCTCTTTTTCCGGAACATGGGGATGGCTTTCTCCTAGGATTTCTGCTAGGATTTCCTTTTTGAAGAGCTCCCAGTCCTCGTGGGCTCCCTTGCCCTTAAGGACTGTCTCCCATCGGACTTTGCCAACCAGCCTTCTGAACAGTCCAAAGTCTGCCCTCTGAAAGTTTAATGCGACTGTCCTGCTAACCACCCTCTTCACCTCACCTAGAACTGAAAACCCTATCATCTCATGATCACTTTGCCCCAGGTGTCCTCCTACCACCACATCCCCCTCAAGGCCTTCTCTGTTCACAAACAGCAGGTCCAGGAGGGCACCTTCCCTTGTCGGTTCGCTCACCAGTTGTGCGAGGAAGTTGTCTTCCACACACTCCAGGAACCTCCTGGACTGCTTCCTTTCTGCTGTATTGTACTTCCAGCAGATATCTGGAAGATTGAAGTCTCCCACAAGGACAAGAGTCATTGATCTAGAGATTACCCCCAGCTGTTTATAGAAGAGCTCATCAGCTGCTTCTTCTTGGCTGGGTGGTCTGTAACAGACTCCCATCACAAAATCTGCCTTCTATTGGGCTCCTCTGATTTTAACCCACAGGCACTCACAGAATCACACAGAATCACAGAATAACCAGGTTGGAAGAGACCCACCGGATCATCGAGTCCAACCGTAACTCCAACTCGATCTCCTCATCGCCACAATCCATCTCAATGGTATCCAAATCCTCTCTTTCATAGAGGGCTACCCTACCTCCTCTCCTACCCTTCCTGTCCCGCCTGAAGAGTTTGTACCCCACCATAGCTGCACTCCAGTTATATGAGTCATCCCACCACGTTTTCGTGATGGCAACGACATCATAGCCTCCTTGCCCTACGACAGCTTCCAACTCTTCCTTCTTATTCCCCATGCTGTGTGCATTGGTGTAAATGCAATTCAGCTGGGCTGGTGAAACTTCAGCCCTCATAGAGGGAATAGAGTTTATTCCCGATTGACCGGTCATTGGAGTAGCTAATGCCAGAGTGCCAGTATCTTCCTTACTGTCATCAGGTGTAATAGCCCCCACTTGTTCTGTGGTGACATACTGGTGGTCCTCACCCACACACCATCTCCGAGTCACTGGTGTCTCACTTCCAGGCTCACTCCCGTCTAGCCTGGTCTCATCCCCCTCCCCCTTCACTTCTACTTTAAAGCTCGGTTAATGAGCCTTGCTAGGTTTTTAGCAAGGGCTTTAGCCCCCCTAGGAGACACGCGTGTCCCATCCCTAGTAAGAAAGCCTAGGGGTGCGTGGGCCACCCCATGTTCAACGAAACCGAAGCCCCTCTCCTCACACCAGGCTTGGACCCTGGCATCAATCAATTTCTTCTTTTTGACTACTTGGTCCTTTGTATTTAGCATTGGAATGGAGCTAAATGCTGTAAAATGAATACCTTTTTCCTTTCTTAAGGAGATAGATCATAAACAGCTCTTTCTAATGTTCCTTAGTCTCAAGACCAAATTAGAAAAAAAGACTGTTTCCTTTCTTCATTACTCACATTTGCTCACATGCCACTTTGCTTGGTCTGCTTGCTGAAGGCAATGCAATAGCAGACTCCTTCACAGCATCTGTTTCAACCCTTGATTATGCAACAGCCTCACATTCCTTTTTTTCATCAAAATGTTGCGAGTCTAAGCAAGCAATTTAAAATTACTGTTTCCCAAGCAAAAGACATGATTTGGGCATGTCCCGAGTGCCAGCGTGTGACTCCATTTCCTAAACATGAAGGATTTAACTCCCATGGCCTTCATTCAAATGAAATTTGGCAAATAGATGTAATACATCATGCGTCTTTTGGCCGCTTACAATATGTTCATGTATCCATAGACACCTTTTCGGGTGCTATGTGTGCCTCTGCTCATGCTAGTGAAAAGAGGTGCGATGTCTGTCAACATTGGACTCACTGCTTTGCTACGCTTGGAATTCCTAAAGTAATCAAGACAGATAATGTCCCTGGATATACTTCTCAATCTACTCTTTTTTTTTTTGCAGCAGTGGGGTATTGAACACGTTACAGGTATACCCCACAACCCTACTGGTCAAGCCATCATTGAGCATAGCCATTCAGCTTTGAAAAATATGTCAATAAAACAAAAAAGGGGGAATATGTGTGTCCCTCCCCGGAACAATTAGACAATGCTATCTATACTTTCAATTTTTTAAATGCCAATTTGGTTTCTGGTAGAAATATGAACACTGTAGAAAGGCATTTTTCAATTTTTGAGAAATTATCACATCATCCAGAAGTTATGTGCAGGCAAACAGTCATTGGAATGGACCTGCTGAACTAATAACGTGGGGGAGAGAGTATACTTGCGTTCTTCTTCCCTCAGGACCTTGATGGTTTCCAGCATGATGTATTAAGCCCTACTGTGTGCTGGAAAAGCGTGACCCAGAATCAGATGGAGAAGTTGAACCTGAATGAAGATAAAATACTACGGAAATGAAAGACAACACCACAAGATGATCCTATCACCTGGGGAAAACTGAAACAACTATAACAAAGTGCAAGTACCAAGATGGTAGCTGCGGGTGTACCACCTACCCCAGCAAACACCTTTCTGGCATACTTAGCTATCACCATCAACAAGAGTACAGTAAGAATGTTAAAATGATAAGGCAGAAGCTAAAAAGATCTTAATAACTGTATATTATGATGGAGAAGTTATAAAATGGGTAATGGAATGAATTGAGAGTGGGAGAACACCATTGGTGGGAAACTCTCTTTAGCTGGTCCCCCACAGGCCCTGGCATCTTCGGTGTGTTTGTGCACCCTGTGATAGTCGTTCTGCTAATGCCAATCTGCTTGTGCTTTGCCATGATAGTGACTTGTTACAAGATGAGGCAGGTGAAATGCTGCATTGACAACCAGGTGAAAGGACTGGGGCAGGCCAAGCACCTCCTACCATAGTCAAGGGTGAGACTGGATTGGCCTCTGTGTTTGTCACAAAGAAGAACTTTTAGCTCCGCTGCTGGCTGCAACCCAGAAGGCATTAAGCGGTGGAGATACATGTCATACCAGGTCTTGATGTGAAGGATGGCCTTCTCTGTTATAAGAGGGCCATCTAGGAGGGGAGGGCAGGCCAAGCAGCCTGTGGTTCCAAGCCCCCTGCTCAAGCAGGTTTACCTAGAGCAGATTGCACAGGACTGTGTCTACTTGGCTTTTGAATATCTCCACAGATGGAGACTCCATGACCTCTCCAGGCAAACCTGTTCCAATATATGGTCACCCTCACAATAAAAAAGAGCAAGAGTTAGTCTAAGTAATCTGTCTTTGAACCTCCCATCCCCAAATGCCATGTGAAAAAATTATTTTGTATGATTTAAACCTCATTAAGCAGAGGAGGCAAGGACAAAGAAAAGACAAGGACAGTGTCTTTGAAGAAGAGAGAGAGGAACACAATGCCTGAGTGTTGAAAAGTACCCACTGAATATTGCAGAGATGTTACCAGCCTCAAAGACTTTGGGTGGATGATAAAAGATGAGCCTTGCTAGGACAATTAGCAGTGCTATAAAAGAAATCCTGTAAACCAGATTAAATTTACGAATTTGGACATTTGTTCATCTCGGTTGCACTTGTGTGGTTTTTATATTTGCAGTGCTCAGAATTGTCTGGGAAATGAAACAAGATCTCAAAAAAAACAGAACTCAAGGTCCTTGCTACCCTTGTTGTGAATCCGATCTTCTAAAACAAAAAACGTGGGAGATGTGGGAGCAACGCCAAGTATATGGAAGTTTAATTGGTGTCAGAAGAGATGGTGAGCAAGAAATGGCCACAACTGTTGTTGAGCCTCTGGAGCAGAAGTGCAGAGTGTTTGATATCCAGCGAGCCGCCGGCCTGAGAAGAATCAACATCAGTGGCAAAAACAAGAAGGCATGAAAACAATAGCAGTGGTCACAAGGAGCTTGGAAGGAGAAAAACATCCTGCGGAAATTTTTATGAAGGACTTGTGGGACCGGTGTTGACATTTATAGTAAGGTATAAATACAAGCTTGTGACAGCAAACTTGGTCTTGGCTTGAAACGAAAGCTGAGTCTGTGCATGTTAATACGCCACAAATTGGGACTAAGATGAAGCATGAAGCAGGTACCAAGCATATTACAACAAACATGATTGAAAACACCAGATGTTCCAAGCTCAACACACAGAATGATTTATCTTGAATGTGTGATAAGGCCAGGCTGGGAGAAAGCACCTGGGAATAAGTGAATTGGAGAAATGGCTGAAAACAGTTAAGAGAGTGTGGAATAGACAAAAACAAAAACATCCTGTTTGTCTGAAGGTCAGAAAATCAAAGAACTGTGTAAAGATCTGCCTGAATCAGTGAAGCCGGTACTAAGTACTAAGAGAAACAGTAGTAGTACTTTCTTAATTTGACTCCTGTATGCCGTGCTGATTAAAAAGAATATGCTTAAAGAAATTTGCGATGTCTACGTCTCCTTCATCGACGCAATGACAGGATGGTGTTAGCTCTGGATTTCAAATTATGGACTGTTATTAAAACCTTTGTATTGAAGACATCTACCCCTGAGTACCTGAACTGGACTGAGAACAGCAGGGTAGCCTACAAATGCTTGAAATAGTCCTTAATGAAAGCACCAGCACTCGGGCTTCCAGACTTATCAAAATATTTTGATGAGAGGTGTGGGACAGCCCTGGGAGCGCTATCACAATTTCTGGGAGAGCAGCGACGTGCAGTGGTCTATCTCCCAAAAAAACTGGATAATGTCAGCCAAGGATGGCAAGTCTGCCTGAAAACAGTTGCTGCCACAGTAATATTGATACAAGAAGCTTGCAAATTTACAGTGGGTCAGAAGATGACAGTATATGTACCACATGTGGTCATCCACATATCCTGGAACAAAAAGGAGGACATTGGCTCTCTCCTAGTCTAATGTTAAAGTACCAGGTGGTATTATTAGAGCAAGATGACATCCTCTTTAGGACCACCTCAGTTGTTAACCTGACAGTGTTTCTTTCTACTGACCATGTGGAAGGGACTCCTGAGCATGATTGTTTGCAGATGACTGAAGAAGTATATTCCAGCCACCCGAACCTTAAAGATCAACCACTTGAGAATCCAGATTGGGAATTATTTATAGACAGGAGCAGTTTTGTGTGAGGAGGAAAAAGGTTGTCAGGGTATGCAGTTACCACAAGAGCTCGTGCTTTGTCATCAACAACCTCTGCTCAGAAAGCTAAATGAGTGGCTCTAACCAGGGCTTGGTATTTGAGTCAAGACAAGAGAGTCAATATATGGACAGATTGTAAATATGCCTTTGGCATTGTGCATGCCCATGGATCCACATGGAAAGAGAGGGGGCTTTTAACAGCACAAGGGACTGGAATCAAGCATACTGAACAAATTCAAAATTACTAGCCAGTATTCAGAAACCTACAGAAGTGGCAGCTATGTATTGTAAGGCACACCAATAGGAGGCATCTATTATTGGATTGGGAAATCAATTGGCTGATAAAGCTGCTAAAGAGGCTGCAGAAACAGGGATCATGTCTTTTGTGCCAGAGAAAGAAATGAAAATGCCAGAAACAGCTCCTAGATAGCATAATAAGGACCTTAGATTGATTAAGGCATTGCAGGCAAATAAGCAAAAGAGTGTGTGGTTTGTCACATCCACTGGGCAGGTGGTAATGCCTCCTTTTCTTTGAAGGGAATTGGCCAAAATGGAACATGATAAAGTACACTGGGGAACAGAGAATCTTTTAAAACATTTGGAGAAAGTAGTTATAGGAAGGACCATGACAGAAATTATTCGTTTAGTTACGGAAAATGTGCGGTATGCCAAAGAAACAATCCCAATATGAATAACAGAGTAATATCTGGAAATGTTAGGGAAGGAAAGTCCCATGGAAATTACCGGCAAATAGATTTTACTGACTTATCCTGAAAAAGGATATGGATATATTCTAGTTTTAGTAGATTCATTTGCAAAGTGGCCAGAGGCTTTCCCTGTTCGTACCAATAAGGCAAGAGAAATAGTAAAATCTTACTTAAAGACATTATTCCAAGGTTTGGGGTGTCTTTAGGAATGTATGTGGACAGAGGTCCTCATTTATGGTTGGACTCCATGATCCCGTATGTCTTTTCCAACCTAGTGATTCTGTGATTCCGTGATTTTGTGGCAGAAGTAATCAAACAACTAAGCAGTGTTCTGGGAATATCCTGGGATTTGCATACGCCTTATAGGCCTCAGTCTAGGTTGAAAGTGGAAAGAATGAATTATACTTTGAAATGGCAGTTTAGTAAAATATATCAGGAAACATATATGACCTGGGTAAAAACTCTACCTTTAGCGTTACTAAGAATTCGAATTCTACCGTGATGAGGAGGCCTTAGCCCATATGAGATATTGTATGGGAGGTCTTATCAGATGCCATATGTTTCAGGAGATACCACTGTTACAGGGAATTTGGACAATAATAACTGTTTGATATCTTTAGGAAAGACTGTCCAGGAATTGCAGAAATCTGTGACTGTTAACAAATCCTTGGAGCATGATATGCCAGCACATCCATTCCAGCCTGGAGACTGGGTGTATATCAACTCCTGGGACTCAAAACCATTAACTCCTAGGTGAAAAGGACTGTACCAGATACTTTTAACTACATTCACAACTGTGAAGCTAGCTGGAAAAGGACCCTGGTTTCATCATTCAAGGGTTAAGAAGGTTCCTGCTTCATGGACCATGGGACAAGGATGTCCCACTGCTCACCTCATGTCAGTTGAGTGGGTATTCAAGCCCAAGTGGAAAATCCAACGTGACTCAGGGAACCCACTAAAGATTCAAAGAATGAGATCATGATGAATTTTTGGGTTATGTTTCAAATGACTGTCATTAAAACAATAACTGTGGGAAAAAAGGGTGGATTAGAATAACAACAGCACATTGGAATAGATAAAAGGTTTTGGTAAAATGAATAGACTCTCAAGCATGACAGCCTGCCTCCCCATGCCACATTCCACCTCAGACCCCATACCCTGGGGGTTTATTCCATTAAATTTTACAGCTCTTCAAAAACTGGATAATGTCACCAAAGCGCTGAAACAGGCTAACGTGAGCTATTATTTAGATAGCGAAAACCATTGCAGACAAAGGCTAAGGGTGCCTCCAGGCTTTCTTACTAGGGATGGGACACGCGTGTCTCCTAGGGGGGCTAAAGCCCTTGCTAAAAACCTAGCAAGGCTCATTAACCGAGCTTTAAAGTAGAAGTGAAGGGGGAGGGGGATGAGACCAGGCTAGACGGGAGTGAGCCTGGAAGTGAGACACCAGTGACTCGGAGATGGTGTGTGGGTGAGGACCACCAGTATGTCACCACAGAACAAGTGGGGGCTATTACACCTGATGACAGTAAGGAAGATACTGGCACTCTGGCATTAGCTACTCCAATGACCGGTCAATCGGGAATAAACTCTATTCCCTCTATGAGGGCTGAAGTTTCACCAGCCCAGCTGAATTGCATTTACACCAATGCACACAGCATGGGGAATAAGAAGGAAGAGTTGGAAGCTGTCGTAGGGCAAGGAGGCTATGATGTCGTTGCCATCACGAAAACGTGGTGGGATGACTCATATAACTGGAGTGCAGCTATGGTGGGGTACAAACTCTTCAGGCGGGACAGGAAGGGTAGGAGAGGAGGTAGGGTAGCCCTCTATGAAAGAGAGGATTTGGATACCATTGAGATGGATTGTGGCGATGAGGAGATCGAGTTGGAGTTACGGTTGGACTCGATGATCCGGTGGGTCTCTTCCAACCTGGTTATTCTGTGATTCTGTGTGATTCTGTGAGTGCCTGTGGGTTAAAATCAGAGGAGCCCAATAGAAGGCAGATTTTGTGATGGGAGTCTGTTACAGACCACCCAGCCAAGAAGAAGCAGCTGATGAGCTCTTCTATAAACAGCTGGGGGTAATCTCTAGATCAATGACTCTTGTCCTTGTGGGAGACTTCAATCTTCCAGATATCTGCTGGAAGTACAATACAGCAGAAAGGAAGCAGTCCAGGAGGTTCCTGGAGTGTGTGGAAGACAACTTCCTCGCACAACTGGTGAGCGAACCGACAAGGGAAGGTGCCCTCCTGGACCTGCTGTTTGTGAACAGAGAAGGCCTTGAGGGGGATGTGGTGGTAGGAGGACACCTGGGGCAAAGTGATCATGAGATGATAGGGTTTTCAGTTCTAGGTGAGGTGAAGAGGGTGGTTAGCAGGACAGTCGCATTAAACTTTCAGAGGGCAGACTTTGGACTGTTCAGAAGGCTGGTTGGCAAAGTCCGATGGGAGACAGTCCTTAAGGGCAAGGGAGCCCACGAGGACTGGGAGCTCTTCAAAAAGGAAATCCTAGCAGAAATCCTAGGAGAAAGCCATCCCCATGTTCCGGAAAAAGAGCCAGCAGGGGAAAAAACCAGCTTGGTTGAGCAGGGAGATTTCGAGAGATATCAAAAAGAAGAGAAATGTCTATGAGCTTTGGAAGGAGGGACAGGCATCTTGGGTGGACTACAGGAGGGAAGTGAGATCATGCAGGGAAAACATCAGGAGGGCTAAGGCCCAACTAGAAATCAGATTGGCTAAGTCTGTGAAAGATAATAAAAAATCTTTCTATAAATATATTAACAGTAAAAGGAGGACTAGGGAGAATATACAGTCCCTATTGGATGCAGAAGGGACAACAGTGAGAGGGGATGAGGAAAAGGCTGAGGTACTTAATGCCTTCTTTGCCTCAGTCTTTAATTGTAAGGAAAGTTGTTCCCTCCGTGTACAAACCCAGGAGTTAGAGGAGCAGAATGAGGCTCCCATGATCCAAGAGGAGGCGGTCAGAGGCTTGCTTGCCCAGCTAGACACCCACAAGTCTATGGGGCCGGATGGGATCCACCCAAGGGTATTGAAGGAGCTGGCAGATGCGCTGGCCAAACCCCTTTCCATCATCTTCCAACAGTCCTGGAAGACTGGGGAAGTTCCACTGGACTGGAGGCTGGCTGATGTTGTGCCCATCTACAAGAAGGGTCACAGGGAGGATCCAGGGAACTCCAGGCCTGTCAGTCTGACCTCAGTGCCAGGGAAAGTCATGGAACAGGTGATCTTGAGTGCTATCATGAAGCACATGCAAGAGAACCGGGTGATCGGGCCCAGTCAACACAGGCTCTCAAAAGGCAGGTCTTGCCAAAATAACCTGATGGCCTTCTATGACAAAGTGACCCGGCTGCTGGATGAGGGAAAGGCTGTGGATGTGGTCTTCCTGGACTTCAGTAAAGCCTTTGACACAGTTTCTCACAGCATTCTGCTTCAGAAACTGTCAGCCTCTGGCCTGGACAGGTGCACACTCTCCTGGGTGGAAAACTGGTTGGATGGTCGGGCCCAGAGAGTGGTGGGAAATGGTATTAAATCCTGCTGGACGCCAGTGACAAGTGGGGTTCCCCAGGGCTCAGTGCTGGGTGCAGCCCTGTTCAATGTCTTTATCAAGGACCTGGATGAAGGCATGGAGCGCACCCTTAGCAAGTTTGCAGATGATACTAAGCTGGGTGGAAGCGTGGATCTGCTGGAGGGTAGGGAGGCTCTGCAAAGAGATCTGAACAGGCTGGACTGCTGGGCTGAGACCAATGGCATGAGGTTTAACAAGGCCAAGTGCCGGGTCCTGCACTTGGGGCACAACAACCCTATGCAGTGCTACTGAAGATGCAACACTTTGGAGGCCAGGATTTAACAGGACTGTTTCAGGCATCGTGCTAACACCCCTTGTCCCATAGAGTCCACCCCATTAGACCACCATTTCTTAGACTGTGTCCCAGGGTACAGTGAGACAAAAGTCGCTGCTGGATTAATGACCCTGCATGTTACCACCTGCAGCAGTGATGTGGCTGAAGTACCAGAATGTAATATCTTGAGAAACGGTCTGGAACTTTGGATAAAGGTTACAAGGGGACTGGAGATATATTTTGAATTGATGCTTTATATGGGGAAAGAAAGGTAAATTTGATTACCCAAAGCTGTCCTGAAACTGTACACAGAAAATCACACGTAACTTTAGCAGGGGCAGATGTAATAACAACAGACTTATGAAAAGCCTGAATCAACACTTGCAGCTGTTCACAGGCTGAAGTGCCAGCCACTGGGTACAGCGTATGGGTATTGGGAAGTGGGCCTCGGACTACCAGATTATCTTTTACTGAAGGAAATACGCCTGTAACCTTAGTCCTCCTGACACTGTGCCCTGTCTGGAAGCGAAGCCCTATAAACCCTCAATATTGGGGAAAAACCAAAAGAGCTAGTGGTGAGGATAATTGGCTAAGGCCGAGCACATCCAGTGATGTAGGATGGGGATTACAGAGTTTTTACTCCTGGGATGGACTGCATTGGAAAATCAGATTCTAATTGAAAATCTTACCTGGCAAGTGGAAACACTGGCCAATTCTTTTGCTAAAAGATTTGAATTGATTAGTCAGCAGGTAAAATCCAATACTAAGGCAGTATTACAACACCGCCTGATTTTAGATTTATTGCTGGCCAAAGAACATGGAATCTGTGGGGATCTGAAACTGGACATGGATCATTGTTGCATCCATACCCCAAATGTAATGGAAGATCTTAATAAGCAGATAGAACAAATACAGGCTGTTGCCTGACAAGCTCAAGATCTTGGAGAAGATGCAGAAAACAATTGGCTGAATAAATTTTTAAGCCATATAGGTGGAGTATTGCTGACTGGGTGGCTGGCTTCCTTGTCACAAACTTTAGTGTTACTCACTGTCATAATAGGGATTGTCTTCTCAGTATTGAGTTGCGTAAAATGCATAGTTTCGAAAAGGGATCACATTTCTAAAATAGATACAGATAATCTATGTTGGTGTTATTCTGCCTTGCTTGCTATCCTGTGGGAAGAAGGGTGGTGTGGACCTTTAGATGAGTATCAAAGGTCCAAAAGGAAAAGGAGAGATTTGATACAGTATGTGGAATATTTCAAAGTGGAATGTTTTGATTTAAGGTAGGTTTCATCTAAGTACTTGTGTTCTTTGAAAGTTAGACAGAATGTCCCTCTGATAGCATGTTTTCTTTCTCTGATAGCATGTTTTCCTTAAAACGGTGCTTTCCAGACATTGTTTCTTGAAGATGATAACTTCTTGTGTGAAGTATGATCTGTGCTGAACAGATGTCTCTTCTTCTGTGGAATCATGAAGGGTTGGGAGGCTCTCCAAAGGGATCTGAACAGGCTGGACCGCTGGGCTGAGACCAATGGCATGAGGTTTAACAAGGCCAAATGCCGGGTCCTGCACTTGGGGCACAACAACCCTATGCAGTGCTACAGACTAGGAGAAGTCTGTCTAGAAAGCTGCCTGGAGGAGAAGGACCTGGGGGTGTTGGTTGACAGCCGACTGAATATGAGCCAGCAGTGTGCCCAGGGGGCCAAGAAGGACAATAGCATCTTGGCTTGTATCAGAAACGGCATGGCCAGCAGGTCCAGGGAGGTTATTCTCCCTCTCTACTCGGCACTGGTGAGACCGCTCCTTGAATCCTGGGTTCATTTCTGGGCCCCTCACCACAAGAAGGATGTTGAGGCTCTGGAGAGAGTCCAGAGAAGAGCAACAAAGCTGATGACGGGGCTGGAGAACAGGCCTTATGAGGAGCGGCTGAGAGAGCTGGGGTTGTTTAGCCTGGAGAAGAGGAGGCTGAGGGGAGACCTCATTGCTCTCTACAACTACCTGAAGGGAGGTTGTAGAGAGGAGGGCGCTGGCCTCTTCTCCCAAGTGATGGGGGATAGGACAAGAGGGAATAGCTCTGCCAGGGGAGGTTTAGGCTGAACATTAGGAAAAATGTATTTCACATAAAGGGTCATTGGGCACTGGAACAGGCTGCCCAGGGAGGTGGTTGAGTCACCTTCCCTGGAGGTGTTTAAGGCACGGGTGGACGAGGTTCTAAGGGGCATAGTTTAGTGTTTGATAGGAATGGTTGGACTCGATGATCCATGATTCTATGATTCTTTGAACCATTTTAGTTACGAGATTTAATGTGACAAATGGATGGAGTTCCAGGCTATATTTCTTAGTACAGGATACATCAGCTTTAGAAATGTTGACAGGATTCACAGATCAAGGAGACAATGGTTAGCCCACGTTCTGGTGATGCATTTCATCCTTTTCCAAGTCCACAGATCTTGCTCCTGGGACTCACTGCCTAGGTTAGTAGATTTTAGGACATGTTTGTGGTGAGTGGTTTAGCTGGAGAGCTCGCCTACCATGTGTCCAAATGCTGCTGCCTTGCTGACCGTAGAAGGAAAAGGCAAACAGGGAGCAAGCTGTGCCTCTGAAGGAGCCACACATCTGGGAGGAGGAGTGCAGGATCTGTAGCATGGTCAGGAAAGAGTTGTTCAGGGAGAGAAGGTGTAGCAGCTGTCTGAAGGCTGGAAAGCTTCCGTATTTCCAGCATTCAGGTTGGTTTAAATTTAAAATGAATATCGGGTGCCTTTGTCTTCAAGATTTTCTGCTTAACCATTAGGACAAGCAACTCATTTGTATGCTATTTTGTGAATGACAGTTAATATCCCCACATAACCTTTGGACCCAAAAAACCTGGGTCTGGAAGATAAATGCCAAGAAATCTACAAAAACATTTGAGGAATTGGCTTCTGTTCATGTGCAAAGAACAGGTCAAATCCCCCTGTAGTAGAGCAGGCACGTGGTGTGTTGTGGAGACATTTTATAGGGAAGAAGGACTTGATGCTGTGAGCCTTGTTGACATCGAACAACTCTGACAAGACCTTGAAACAGAGAGCTGAGAGAAAAACAAGATTAGCATGAGATGATAAAATTATGCCGATGTTGAAACATATGCAAACCATGTCATCAAAATTAGAGCAAGTACAAGACAACGTGAAAGTGCTGTTGAAAAACAGAGAAGGGCAATGGATGGGTCCATATAAGCTATTAACATGGGGATGAGGTTATGCTTGTGTTTTAACAGATACAGGACAAGTTTGGGCACCAGCGAGGTGGATTAAGCCCGCGTTGCTGTGTGACAACTGTGAAGCCCCAACCACGAAAGCAGCCAACAAGAATGAGGAGGATGTTAATATTATGGATGCTCTTAATCCTATGGGTGGTAGTTAAAGGATGTCCCTGCGTGATCGATTCTCGAAAGAATGTGTGGATAACATTTGCGAACGTGACAGGTCAAGACTCATTTTGTCTCTCTTTAGCCACTGCAGGAGATCCGTTTAGAACGTGTCTGATAGGATTACCATTAACACAAAGAGACTATTTGAGTTTTAAGCCTTTCGTGAATGATAACTCGACCCTCACAGTACGTAATGACACAGATGTCAAAAACTTGATACTAAGTTTAAAGTACACTGGCTTTGGAGCCTCAAGAGTTAGGACTGTTAGGTTCACTGAGAAATGGAAGCTGCATATTTTGGTATGGACAGGAAGCCCCAGGAAGTTGGGTAAGATCTTCTAGCTACCAATTCGTTTATCCCCAAAGTAAGTGGTATAATGTATCATGGTGGTGTGAAGGAGGAAAGGAAACCATAGAAATTAATACAACTTATAGTCTGAAGAAATTACCACCTGGCATTTTCCTGATATGTGGCGATCGAGCCTGGTCGGGAATCCCTTCCAGAACTAGGGGTGTACCCTGTAATCTAGGGTGGATAACCATGTTTATGCCATCTATACAGGAACTATTGCAGCAACACAAAAGAAACAAAAAGTCGAGCTATGCCGGAGTGGGAGGCGGGCCCGGAGTAACAACGGAATCTCAATATGAGTATAATCGTTCTCCTTTATTCATAAACACAACACTCCTTATATACTTATTCTAGCAGAGCACGCGCTAATAAACAACTTACAATTGGTTCTACTGTGCTGTCCATACGCCTTAAACAGTTACAAGATTGGTTAAAAGATGTTAAGCACGCGAAGGGGGCTGATACAATGGTCTTGACTTTTAGGGACTTTCTAGCGCTGAGTTCCGTGCTTTTGTTATGCACTTCTTCTGTCAACATACCAAGGTCAGCTTAAAGGAGGAACGCCAGGCCTAGTCACAAGTGTTAACCCTGGATTGTTCATTGCTATCAAATCATGTCCTCGGTTGTCGAGCCATCCTTCCACAGAGCTAGACATAGTGTCACTTATGATGCAAATTGTAATAGTCAGGTGCAGAATTGGGATCATACTTCCCGAATTTTAGCTGCCATTTTTGTACCACAAGTAGGAGTAGCCAAAGCATTGAGTACATTAGATAAATTAATTTGTTGGTTTGCAAAACAGGTGAATTTAGCTTCAAAAGTATTGACAGCACTTACAGTAGATGCAGATTCTATAAGACATGCCATGATTCAGAATCAAGCAGCAATAGATTTTTTATTATTAGCACAAGGCCACAGATGTGAAGAGTTAGAAGGAATGTGTTGTATGAATTTTTCAGATCATTCCAAATCAATATATAAAGCCACAAAGAAATTACAAGGTATAACAAAACAATTGACACATGAACAAGAATTTTTAGATAATTGGCTAGCAGGGTTTGGGATAACAGGATGGGTACGAGAACTGTTGGTCAAAGGAGGAATGTTTTTTTTAATTGTGTTAATTGTTTTAACAATTATCCCCTGTGTGTTACAGCGTGTACAACGTCAAGTCGACCGTATGTTCCACCTAAATGCTTTAGTTGAAAAACAAAAAGGGGGAATTGTGGAGACATTTTATGGGGAAGAAGGACTTGATGCTGTGGGTCTTGTTGACATCGAGTAACTCTGACAAGACCTTGCAACAGAGAGCTGAGAGAAAAACAAGAGCTAGTTTGGTGGGAAGAAGGAACTGAGAGAAAAACAAAAGAAGAAAAATATCAACATGGTTAATTTTAGTGTAACTTGTTTATTAGCATGCGCAGTTGTTTAGCCAATAATATGTTAGCAATAGCCTCATGGACAACCACCTTTAGCCAATAATACACGGTAGATAGCCTCGTGAACAGCCTGTTATGTAAACCAAAAGGGTATATAAAGAAACAGCTAAGTTAATAAAGGGTCTTCGATCCATCAGATTGAAGTCTGTGTCTCAATCCCCTCGTCAGTGTGTTATAGCAAGCCAGAGTTAAACTTGGCCAACCAGCCCAAATGGATCTGTCATGGGGATTTTAGGATGGACCCTCCTGTTGCTTCACCTGCCTTTCTGTTAGAAATTACTGCCCCCAAGCAGAGTGGCAGAGGCAGATGTGTGTCTGAGCCAACACTCAGGCACTCACAGAATGGTTGGGGTTGGAAGGGACATCTGGAGATCATCCATTCCACCCCACCTACTAAAGCAGGTTCACCTAGAGCAGGTTGCACAGGAATGTATCCAGGCAGGTTTTGAATATCTCCAGAGAAGGAGACTCCACCACCTCCCTGGGCAGCCTGTTCCAGTGCTCCATCACCCTCACAGTAAAAAGTTTTTCCTCATGTTCAGGTGGAACTTCTTGTGTTCCAGTTTGCTCCCGTTGCCTGTCTGGCTCCATCCTATTGACACCTGCCCCTTAAATATTTATAAGCATTGATAAAATCCCCTCTCATTCTTCTCTTCTCCAGGCTAAACAGACCCAGGTCTCTCAGCCTTTCCTCGCAAGATGCTCCAGTCCCCTAATCATCTTTGTGGTGCTCTGCTTGACTTTCTCCAGTAGTTCCTTGTTTTTCTTGATCTGGGGAGTCCAGAACTGGACATAGTACTCCAGATGGGGCCTCACTAGGGCAGAGTAGAGGGGGAGGAGAACCTCCCTCGACCTGCTAGCCACACTCTTAATGCACCCTAGGATACCATTGGCCTTCTTGGCAATGAGGGCACATTGCTGGCTCATGGTTAGCTTGTTGTCCACCAGGACTCCCAGGTCCTTCTCTGCAGAGCTGCTTTCCAGGACTCTGCACTTGCTTTGTTAAACTTCATTAGGTTCCTCTCCACCCAACTGTCCAGCCTATCCACTCGTGTGGGAGTGGGAGGCGGACCCCAAGTAACGATGAAATCTCAATGTGAGTATAGTCGTTCTCCTTTATTCATAAACACAACACTCCTTATATACTTATTCTAGCAGAGCACGAGCTAATAAAACAACTTACAATTGGTCCTACTGTACTGTCCATGCACCTTAAGTAGTTACAAGATTGGTTAAAAGATGTTAAGCACGAGAAGGGGGCTGATACAATGGTCTTGACATTTTAGGGACTTTCCAGCGCTGAGTTCCGTGCTTTTGTTATGCACTTCTTCTGTCAACATACCAAGGTCAGCTTAAAGGAGGAACGCCAGGCCTAGTCACAAGTGTTAACCCTGGATTGTTCATTGCTATCAAATCATGTCCTTGGTTGTCGAGCCATCCTTCCACACACTCGAGCTGTGATAGAGTAGGGGCTAAAAGGAATGCCTAGCCTCTGAACCAGCTGGCTGAGGAGAAGCACAGGCCTGCTTCTGTCACATCTGCTGTGGCAGTGGTTGAACTCCTGCAGAGTTGCTGGAAAGTGAGTGGGGGGTGTCCTACAGCTGGAAATGAGTTCTCCTTTTGGCACTAAGCAGCCATGCCTTTGGCTCTAGTCCTGCCCCAGCCAGTCTCAGAGATCACCTCTCCCTCTGGCCAGGAGGGATGATGGCTTTAGGATGACATTTGGCTTGGCAATTCCAGTAGGACTGATAAGGCCACTTGTTTATTCACAGCTAAATCCACAAAAGCTTATGTGCCACAACATTCCTGTACCTTTACGCTCCCCACTGCCTGCTGGGCTCTTCCACAGCAGGTTAACAGGTGCAGCCTTCTTCCAGCCCCAGGAGCACGTCCAGAGGAGAGGTGTGAAGCCAACACGCTGTGGGCTGCTTGGCAGAAAAACTGCAGCAGGAAGGGTGGAAGTATCTTTGCCACCGAATAGCCTCTGGACTCCTGGTTAGGATGCGGCTTTGAAACCTCTCAAGGGAAGAAAACTAAAAGTGGGTCTCCCACGTCCTGGGAGCGGGCTGTGTCTACTACACCACTGGGTTAAGATGGGCACTACCATTTTACTGCCCTTGTGATGATCACTTCCTAGGGGGATGCTAGCACCAGGAGCTTCCAGAGTACAAAGCAGAGGAATGGTTCCAGTCGGGGCACAGTTGGATCTTTGCTTTCAATGCCTGCTGAGAGAGTGAGGTCTTCCTGGGCATGCACAACACAACCACCAGGGCTGGGTGGTATGGACAGGGGAGCTAAGAGGGATGGCACCAGGGGAGTTTAAGGTAAAATCCTATGGAATTGAGATTCCAGTAGGATTAGGAGGCACCTGCCTCCTACACAGTTTTCAGGAACATGATTTTGGACTTATGTGCTGAAATTTCTTAGGACCTGAACATTCTATTTGAATCAGCTCACACAAGCTAAATATCCAAGGCAGCTGGTGCACTGGGGAAATAATCTAGGTAAATCTCAACAAGGGCACATTCTCAGCTGCCTCAGCCCTGATCTCAGCACTAAATATGCACTAGGCTGCCTCTGAGAGCAGTTGTTAACCTCCCAATAAAGATGAAAACGTGCTTCTCATTTCCTGGCACTATCTGCAGAAGCTCCTACCTCTACACTTCCATCACTGCAAGCCCTCAGCAGCTGATCATAAACAGTCCCACATAACAGGGAAACAGACAACATAAGTAACAGAAAATGTGCCCTGTTTGTTTTGGATTCAATTGACGAACACAATGACTATGTGATAATTCCCACCATGTGTCAACTACTTATGTTTCACATCTCTCTTCCATCTTTCTCTGAATGTCTCATTGCTTCTGTGCTCTGCTGCGTGTAAAGGTGTTTCCCATGGAAACACTGGTTTCCTCCACTGGCAGTACATGGAGTCAGGTGCGGAAGGGAGAGCAGAAATGACAAAGGAGAAGTGCGTTCATGTGCACTGTGAAAGGATATTCCCACAGGATGGTGGGGAAGGCCATGGAAGTGCTTGAGGACCCTAGCTTTTGCTAGTTTTAATTTAATACATCTGGAAACTTCATGCTCTTGGAAATATTACTGTTCTCGTTCCACAGGAAGGAGAACTGAAACACTAAGAAAGTGTTGGAAGTCATCACTGAGATCTCTTTTCACATATTTATTGTTTCCTCAAAGTCATGAGATCCCAGAGGGGATGCTTTTTCTTGTCTGTTTTGTTGCCTTCGGAGGCGTTGCCTTCGGAGGCGTGGCGACCTCGTTCAGGAACGGCACGGCGACCAACCCCAGGCCGCTCGGTCCATGAGCTCACAAACACCAATGTGGTGGGTGGCAAATGGCGTTTGTTGATACGTAACACAGCCTTACATAGCTTGGGTTTACGATGTCACTTCCGTCCGCTTACATCATGAACTAAACGCAATTGGCTATCCGGAGGGGGTCCTACCTTTCTGTACATCGCGAGATCTTCCGACCGCCGGGCCTTAGCTACCCACATTTCCCCCCTCCCTATGCTTAACGAAATAGCCAAAAAATTATAAAATATAAAAATCTTAACAATATAACAATATAAAATCTTAACAAATTTAAACAAATTAACAAATATAAAAATCTTAACAAGTCTCAAATATAACATCAAAAGTCTAAATTTAAAATATAAAGTCTAAAAAGTGCAAACAACAGTTTCATAGTAACAAACACTTGGCACACTTGGGCCAATGGTAGCTTGAATGTAACTGGGTGTAACGCTGACCAAATACCTTCTTAAAGCAGTTGCTGGTGTTCTACAAACGTAATGCTAACCTTCTCTAGCCAGCTCTTAACAAACGACACAAGCTTACTCAATATACAGGGTCCGAAAATCAATGCCAATATGATTATTACAATCAGCCCTAAAATCAAAATTACACAAAGGCATCGCAGCCCCTCCCCATAGAGGCTGCGTCGCTGTTGTTTGGATTCCGCCGGTGTGGAACTCTCAGGTGCAGACAGGATGCTTGTTGACTTGTCGTCCTCTCCTGCCACCGGGGCGTACGGGTTACAAGGGCATCTGATAATCCGGTCCTGTGGACAGAAACTCTGAACAAAAACCGTTAAAGAGTCCCTCAACCGAGGGCAGTTTGCTACAACGTGGCCCGCCTGGCCGCATGTAAAACATGCCATCACATTGGCTATTGCGGTGCGAACAGCCATCTGGATTGGGGCTAGATGCTCTTCCTTCGCGACATGCTTAATCATGTCTGCGATACTTGACCCCAGCGGCAATGACCGCAGAATTTCTTTGGTTGCTGAATTACACTGCTGACGTAAGCATTCTGCTACAACCGGGCCTTTTGCTTCCGCAGGCAGGCTCGAAGAGTCGACTGATGCCTGGAGACAGTCCATGAATTGTGTGAAACTCTCACTTTCATTTTGTTTTATCGTGGACCATGGTGATGGTTTGGCAATAACTCTAGAGGCTGTGCGAATAGCTTCTCTGGCCGCACGGGTAGTTACCATGACTTCATGGGCCCGCAGGCCCTGGGCTTGCGCCTGAGGGGTAATCATTGTTGGGTCTGTTCCCATGAGCCGCTGCAGGCTGGAGCCATGCAGTGGGTGATCTGCCCCAGCTACTTGGGCTAGTTGCTTCACGCAGTTGTCCTCCCATTCTTGTTTAAAAACAATCATCCCTGCCCCGTCAAATATTAATCTACAAGCTTGTTTTATATCAAAGGGGAACATATCATCTCCACCGAAAACACTGTCTATGAGGGTGGAGACCATAGCAGAATTAAGCCCTTTATCTGCAATTGCTTTAACAATCACTTGTATATCCTTAGGGTTTATTGGTGAGTGGACCCTCTGTCCACCGTCCGTCACTTGGACTGGGAACGCCAGTGTGGCTGATGGGGCCCAATCGGCACACGCTATCTTTATTTTCCTCCAATCCGTGAGAGGTATTTGTCCCCCTCTTGGCTTTTCTTTAATTCGAGTGGGGATATGTTGGCTTTTAACTCTATCCACCCCCACTTCCTCCTCCTCTGAGCTTGAGTCGGTTGTGGACCGCTCGCCCTGACTAGCGTCTGAGCCGGAGTCAGAACTTGACTGACCGGTCACTTCCGGGCCCCGATCTCTTTTTGTTGGGCCCCAGCCCCGCCCACCTCCCTTGCGGGCAGGCCGCTCCCTCCCCCTCGGCTCGCCCCGCCTGCTGCTCAGAAGCAGACGGGCGCTCTGATTGGCTCTCCGCCCCTCGCTCGCACCACCCTTCTCTTTCATGTTCTCCTCCCCTTCACGCTTGCACGCGCTATTCAATTCCAGCGCTTCCTCCCTGTTCCCGCCACAAACGTTCTCACCCTGCCTTTCCCTTTCCCGCTCGGCGCCATCTTGGGGCGCATAAGGTGTCGGTCTCTCCGAGATTTCCTCGGGCCCTGGTTTCCCAGTGGCGCCCCGGCCTCCTCGGCCAACCCACCCCAGAAGGATTCCGCTCGTTTCTGTCCCTCCGTAAGCGGGTTGGGGTTTGGGGATTGAGGGGACGTATCACCCTCTCGCAAACATTTAGACTCAGCATGATCATCACCACGTGGGGGGTGCAGAGTCTGCGTGGCCGCCCCGACCCCCAATTCCGGGGTGGCGGACAAACAGTCCCTTGCTGCCCTCCAGGTCTCCTGCTCCTGCGTGGCCTCCTGCAAGGCCTGTATGACTTTCCCCCACAACTTAAGGTTTTTCCCACAACCCGAGGACATCGCCTCCTCGGCTAACGCTTTGGTGCATTTATCCCGCACCTCGGGGTGGAGAATATCCACCGGTTGGTCAATGACCCCAAGCTCTAAAAGCCTCGCAATTGCGAGAATAAAATCTTTAGGCTTACAATCTGTCTTATATAATTGTGAAACGACCTTCACAAGGGCTTCCATCCTCCTTGCGGGTCCGGGAGCGTCCTCCCCGCTGGGCTGGTCCAGCCGCACCGGCCACCGTTCACCCGATTCCAAGTGACTTCCCGATTCCCGGAGCTCCTTCCTGGCTCCCGGGTTTCGGCACCACTTGTTGCCTTCAGAGGCGTTGCCTTCGGAGGCGTGGCGACCTGGTTCAGGAACGGCACGGCGACCAACCCCAGGCTGCTTGGTCCATGAGCTCACAAACACCAATGTGGTGGGTGGCAAATGGCGTTTGTTGATACGTAACACAGCCTTACATAGCTTGGGTTTACGACGTCACTTCCGTCCGCTTACATCATGAACTAAACGCAATTGGCTATCCGGAGGGGGTCCTACCTTTCCGTACATCGCGAGATCTTCCGACCGCCGGGCCTTAGCTACCCACACTGTTTATTTTTCTGTAGTAATGCTTGGCTTAGAAAGGCTATTTTGGTGGTGCTGATCCTCCTTCGCATTACCACTGTTCTGAGATGGTAAGTAAGCCTTTGATTTCTTTTTTTTTTTTTTTTTATAATGGTGCAATAAATACCAGTTGCAATGGATACACAGGAATCTCTGGTCTCACCCCTGGGATCCCTCTGAAGAGTGATGGGCTCCCCTCTCCCCTCATCCTCAGCTGACATCTAGCTGTAGCCCTCAGCCAACATCTAGCTGTAGCCCTCAGCCATGCTCCTTGGTCTAGGCTCAACTGATGGCTGGTCTGCAAACAACACTGGCCTTCAGATGGCAGGTAATAAAACCGTGTCTTGGCTCCAGCGTCAGTCTTTCCTGACTGAAACAGGGGTCTTCCCTGTGCAGCACGCTGAAGCACTCCCTCAGGGTGCTGCGCAGAGAAGACCCCTGTTTCAGACCCGTGAGGGAAGCTCCCTCAGGGTGGCGGGCCCGCCGCTGTTTTGTGGGGGTAAGCCTCGGGGAGCCCTGCCACAGGTCCCACACGACCGCACAAAGACAGGAGGGCACTGGCTGGTGCACAAACACGATTTATTTCCACATCTCTGGCTCACGCGCGGGGATGTATTGCAGCACCCTTCATTCCATGCTTAGTGCGGTACCTTCGCTATGGCCCCTGGCCGAAGTCCCGCCCCGGCTTTCGCGAGAGCGGGCAGCTCTCCCAGCATGCCCCGCTCTTCCTCTTCCCCGCCGCCGCCCTGAGGTTAGGTGACCGTGGCGGCCAGGGAGCTGTCCCAATCCGCTCCCATCTTCCCCCAGGTAGGAGGCGAGGTCTGCCTCGCCAGGCGCCCTCGGTATCTGTGGGGCTGGCACGGGGAAGGACGGGTAGGGGATGGAGATGGGGTAGCTCATGGTTGAGGTTGGGAGCAGGCCCCAGGAGAGGACGTGGCTGCGGTGATGACTTTCTTAGGACACCTTTGGATTTAATTGTGAAAAGAAAGCGTAACTTCTGAGCAGCTCCTTCAGTTCGCTGTCAGCAGTAAGGTAAACAATCCTGCTTCTGCATATCAGCGTCAGAAGCTTAATAAGTTTTTTTTTTTAAAAATATCTTTTTTGTAGTTGAGCCCCCAAAATGGTGCGCTACTCTCTGGATCCGGAGAACCCTACGAAATGTAAGTTATTTTTCCATGGACAATCGTGTAGGATTTCACTGAAGCCATTGAGGTTTTAATTCCAAAAGATGGTCTTTTTTCTCTGCAGCATACAAGTCCCGGGGATCCAACCTGCGGGTGCATTTTAAGGTACGGCTGGGTGTGCATAGCAGGGAATGCAAATTCATCTGTGTTTTGGGTTGTTTTGTTGGTTTCTGGTTTTTGTTTTTTTTAACAAAGTGACTTACTGTCTTGTCTTGTTATGTAGTTACTTCAGGGTGGTAGCGTAGGTCATGGCCTGTGTTTGCTTTAGCTGCTTGTAATAGTTTTTATCCACAGAAACTAAACCAAGGCGCTGTGTCCTAAAGAGCTTCCTGTCTAACATAAACAATAAAACACAGTAGGAAAGCATGTTGCGGTGAATTTAGCAGGAGGAATGTGTTATAGAGAGAGATTTGCTTCATTTGTCTTACTCTGCCTTTTTGGTTGTTTGGAAAGAACATGGAGTTCATCTGACCGTGGGGCTGGTTGGGAAGTATGGCAGGGGAGCCTTGGGGTGTTTGGCATGAGAACACAAGTTCCTCTGGAAAAGGTTTAGGTGCACAGGGAATTCGGGACACATTTGAGTTAATCACAAAACTAAAGCTGAGCGGATGCTTTTCTGCTTGGTGTTATATAGTGCAGGTGAAAAGAGATTTCACTTATTTTGGTTTACTCTTTTATTGTGATCAGGTAGTATTGTAGTTACTCTCTGACTTTCACATTTAGTATGCTCTCTTAAGTACTGTTACTTTATCCTTGATTTTTCTTTCTGAGCCTTTTCTTCTCTCCCCTTTTATAATTTCCTTAGAGATAATTATGCTGTTTGTAGCTTGTTTTGTCATTGGTTCCTCTGAGATGCCATAATTGACACTTTAGTAGGATTTATCTTTCAGGCTCCTGCTTTTTTTGATTTTTGGCCAAAGAGAAGCTATGAAAAGTATAAATACTGAAATTTTAATTTTGCTGGTTGGAAAGATCTAGCCATTACATAAAAAAACCAATAAAGATGTGGCCAGAGCCACAAATTCAGTAATGAAAGTCATAGCAAGGGTTAGGAAGATAGATAGTAGAAAAAAGTGTTATTAAGTATTCTTTGTTCTTTAATTTTTTTGTGTGTGTGTGAGGGCTTCTTTTAAACTGAGTTTGTAGCAAAAAGAATAGGGTCCAGGAAGAAGAGAGGAGTTCTTTTTATCCCATTGTAACTTGGATAGATCTGTTAAGCAGGACTTCCCTGTGCTTTGTGTTGCTAGAACACCCGTGAGACTGCCCAGGCCATCAAAGGCATGCACATCCGCAAGGCCACCAAGTACCTGAAGGATGTCACCCTGAAGAAGCAATGTGTTCCCTTCCGTCGCTACAATGGAGGAGTTGGCAGGTGTGCCCAGGTGAGATCTGTGATGGAGGCCGAGAAGGGTGCTTTGTCTTGGGCTGGGTAAAGGAGAGAGAAAAGATGATGTTGAGATGGTATGGAGAATAGTCTATCATCAATGATGATAAGAGGGAGAAGAGTTATTCTTGATTCCAGTACAGCAAGCATTGCATCTACTTGCAGTGTCAAGTAATTGATCAAATGTAATTACTTCTGTATGCAGCCTTAATAAAAGGGGATGTAATGGCAAGGTAATGGTGTGTTAAGGGCAAGTTGTGTTGTACCAGGATAAAGACTGAACTCTTTTCTTCCAGGCCAAGCAGTGGGGCTGGACACAGGGACGCTGGCCTAAGAAAAGTGCTGAGTTCTTGTTGCACATGCTCAAAAATGCAGAGAGCAATGCTGAGCTCAAGGTAGGCTGTGTCATCATTATTAAATGTGAAGCATTTGTGTTGTGTGTTGGTGCTCCTGGACTCAGTGGAATTAGGCTGCGTGTAGTTTTCGAGTTGAAATAATTTTTTGCAGATAGCTAGTGTGTGCATGGCTGTCGACTGCTTAGAGTAAGGGTGGTTTAGACTTCTTGAAACCTACAGAACAAAGCAAAATCTGGCTCTTGGTCAATTTGTATCTTCGTAATATACTCAGTGCTTAATATGGTAACTTTGATGTCAGTAATCACTATCTTGGGACACCTTTAGAATAACCATGTAATAATAATACTCTCTCTGAGCCATCAGCATCCTTTTAAATTCCTTGTGACATGTGGAAGAGCAGTCAATGTTTTTCTGACTTCAGCTGGTGCTTGCTTGGCAAATACTCTGTCCTCTGACACTGCTATTTTATTTGCCAGGAGTGATGTGTGCGGGGGGTGGTGGTTATCCATGTTTCTGTTGCAGAGATTATTTATTTGAAGAGAAAAACAAATCACAAGTTTAACCTTTCCCCCCTCCCAGGGTCTTGATGTGGATTCTCTGGTCATTGAGCACATCCAGGTCAACAAGGCTCCCAAAATGCGCCGGCGAACCTACAGAGCGCATGGGCGGATCAACCCCTACATGAGCTCCCCCTGCCACATTGAGATGATCCTCACTGAGAAGGAGCAAATCGTTCCCAAGCCAGAGGAAGAAGTTGCTCAAAAGAAAAAGGTACCACATGTTGTATCCTTACTCCTCTTTAATGTTGCTGTCAAGATATCTGAGCATTAATACTGGTTTTTAGGCAGAGGGGTTGCTGTGATGACTATCTTAGGACACCTTTGGAACCAACACCTATGAAAAAAAAAGTTTTTCCTGAGCAACCTCAATATTTACTGTAAACACAATGCTGGGATCTGAGAACAGTACTTCTCAGGGGCTGACACTGCATGGATGGTTTGTCCATTCCTCCCCCGGAGTGGTGACAGCATTCTCTGTCCCTGCCTGTGAATATGGACCCAGGGCTCCCAGGACTGGAGGGGCTCCTCACAGACCCTGTTGAAAGACTTATGGTGTACTTAGGTCATCCAGTTAGGATATGCTGTGTTTCAGTACGATTTCAGTTGAGTTGACAGCCTGTAAGCAGTGCAGTAACTGGAAAGACATTTCCTGATGTTTGGGTATGATTAGTGGGATGTTTTGTAAATGGGTGAAGAAACTTCTAACAATTCTTGGTATTTCTTTCAAAGGATGACTGTAAACTTCTTTGTAAGATGTTTTTGAGAAGGTGTAAAACTATTGCTGTTTTCTCATGTCTGTGTTCTGTTTTTCAGATATCCCAAAAGAAGCTGAAGAAGCAAAAGCTGATGGCTCGGGAGTGAATCTGATACAACAGATGTACATAAATAAAGCTTATAAAGCTAAGCTATTGTGTGTGTTTCTCTGCTTGTCTGAAGCTTCTGTTCTAAGTGGTGTCCAGTGCTCTGCTCCACTTTCAGAGCCATGGGTGTGCTGCCTGGTGACACTCGGGTGCCGCAGCAGCCAGCAATGCCATTGGAAAGCCGGCTCCTTTGCCAGTGGGGACGTTAGTCACTTAATACCAGTACTATTCGTATACGAAACAAGATCATTTGAACACGTACGGGTGTGGTTTTCCTCGCCTGGGAAGAAGTCAGCAGTAGTTCTGCACCCCCAGACCCAGCGCAGTTGTGAGTCCGTCCGACCGTCCCGGGCCCTGACTCCGCTTCCGGCCGCGAGGGCGGGGCGGGGCATGGGCCACTTGTCACACCGCCTTCTACTATTGGCGGCGTATCGGCGGTGGTGCGCGTCAGTCGGGAGCCGTTTCCGGTGCGGCGGCCAGTAACTGCGTCGGGTCCCTGTCGACTGAGGTGAGTGCGGGGCTGGGGCTGTGCTCCGAGAGTTCCTTCGCACCCTGCCGCTCCTCCATCCCCGTCTGGCTGCCCGGCTGGAGACGTCATCGGGCTAGCCCACTGTGCCGCTTGCTCCCTTCTCTGCGGCCGGAGCGGCGGCTTGAACTGGGAACGGCTCATGCAGGGGCGCAGGGCTCTGGTTTCGGTGCGTGTTTGCGTGGAGCAACATAAATTATCCCTTCTAGGCTAGGTCACCCTTTATGAAAACAACCCCAACCCTTTTGTCCGCACAGCCGTTTTCCCGTCCTGTGACGGCAGCTGAGCAACGACCGAGCTACACGGGGGAACAGAGACTAAACACACTGATATCTGCAGCGTCAGGCGCCTTCACTCTGCTGACCCGAATGTACGGCGGCTTGCAGAGAGAAACAAAAGCTTGTATCGCAAAGAAATAAGCTTACTATTAGAATTTGACTATTTGCCTTTGTTTTGGGGGGGGGGGTGGTTTACTAAAAATGAATGGCCTGCTAACCAGGCAACAGAGCATCACCAAATCAGAGAAGCAGCAGCAACATCTCAATATGTTTGGACTGGTGCTATACTTCCACTGACTTCTTTCTGCATCTGGCAGAAGAATGACTTATTTTTTGGTCTGGAATCTTGATGCAGTGTGGCTGCAGAGCTGCTTGCTGTTACCTCAAAAGGGCAGCCTGGACTTCTTCAGCTAGCAGATGAATCCACATCTTGCTGAAAATTTAGTATCTAGGAAGGGGGGGGATGGGGCTAAAAGAAATCTTTAGGATAGCTTAAAAAAAAAAGTGAAACTGATCCCAGCTGCAGTGTGCATATTTGCCTCTTCATTCTCCCTGGAAGGATCCTGGAAAATTTTTGTTTTGCTTGTTCATATGCGAATTCAAATGTCAGCAGCCTAGAGAGGAGGAGCACAAAGGACAAACCTACCTTATGCAGCAAAGTGTATCTAATATATTGCTTGTCAGTACTGAAAGGGTCAGCTCTACTCCTAATTAACTACTTCTTCTCCTAGCTGTCCCTTTCTGCTCCTGCACTTTGGCTTGCTGCTCTTTCCGAAGGCTTCTTCCTGGTTTTGGGACAGAGGGAATGATTAATTTTCTAATAGTTTGGTCAATTGTATGGATGGGTGTGTGATACGTTCTGTACAGATACAGGCACGTTTAGCTCGGATACTTGGATGCAGAACTAAGGCTCAAAGGAGGTCACATGCCACTGTTTATTTGGTTGAGGCATGTATTTGAAAGAGAAGGAAGGAAAGAAAAAAGAAAGAAAGAGATAACTCAGCTACTGCTGCAGTGTCCTGTCAGTCTGACGCTAAGTCTGGTGGGAGAACGTTCTCAAAACCTCACCCTTGCTTCATCCCTTCAATCCATGCCTCCGGTAATAGCGAGGGGATCATCTTGCTCGAGGGGATTAAGCCCCCCTGCCCAATACATGGTACGCTGTGTCAAAGACCATGGTGCCCAGTGATTGCCAGTCTTTGGAAATACACCAGGGCCCGGTACCCTTCAGCCTTCTTTTCTGATAACAAAATGCTATCCCTCCCTCTCCCATGAAGGAGAACCCTCCATACATACTCAGTTTCAGATTCTCAGGGGTTCCTACTAAAATCCTTCCTGAACTTGGCCAGTTCTGCAGCCGTAAACAGAGCTTCCTTCGTAATTACCAAAGGGTTCTGATCTTCATTATGGTCATACACGTATTCAGTTTTAACCAGGGGGCATACATGAAGAACATTTTCTAATTCTAAAACCTCCTTTGCCTTTTGCAGTTCCTCCTGAGGATAAATTTGCCTAATCACACCCCCCCCCAGATGTTTTATCGGTTCCACCTCTTCAGAGGCAGTCATTTCCTGACAGAAGTAGTTTCTCAACTCCTCCTGCAAAATCTTATTCTGACTTCTCTTCTAACTGATCTTTAAGGTCTCCTAGTAGGTCTTGTAATGATTTAACCACCATCTGCAATGAGTCGATAACTGCATCTGTGTGCCTCACCCTTCGCAAAGGGGACCTTTACCTTTCCCTATCCGAAACTCCCTTTCTTTGTGCAGTACCTTAATTTGATCAACTACACTCTGGGGTTGGAACCAATGAGCTTTTGCCCATTCTTGGCCTGGGGAACTTGGGCAACATTGATGTTCTTTTAATAAATCAAACAACTGTTCCACCCCCTCGAACAGTGAGGGCCCCTGATCAGGAGTATCTATAGACTTGTGAGTGGCCATCTTAACCAATATGTAGGGGATCACTATCGTCCTGAGGGGGTCTCACCTTACACCACCACAATTCCTCTAAATCCACCCTCAGGAGGTCACACCTTTCCAAATATTTATCAGGTTCTAACACGTTCAAAAATTCACTCACTTCATCCTTCTCTGGCTGGTACCCTTGCAGGTAGACGGAACTGTGGATTCAGACTCTGCATTCGCTTTGTACCAAGGTACATCTCAGTCACACAAACACTCCAGAGCCTCAAAGAAATAGCCTCAACAAAGTAGCAGCAGGCACTTTCTGTTTTCTGAGTATCCTGTCTGTGATGCCAATTAAAATGATACATGCCGTAAGGATATGGGTACATTTAGGTCAGATACTCAGACACAGAATTAAGACTCAAATAAGGTCATGTGCCACTGTTTATTTGGTTATGAGGCATGCATGGAAAGAGGAAAGAGAAGGAAAAAAGTGAAGCAAGAGAGAGAGAAAGATAGCTACCCCCACAGTGCTGTGGCATCCCATCAGTCCAATGCTCAGTCTGGTGGGAGAATATTCTTCAGTCCTCACCCTTGCTTCATCCCTTTATACACTCAGGGTCATGCCTTGCTAATAAGCTCATTTCACTAATTCTGCCCCTTCCCACCAAAAATGTGCACCTGTTCAGGCATGTTTGGCTCCTGGCAGTTGTTTTGTCTGGTGTCTGTATCCATTATCAGGGTGGACCCTCCAAACCCATCCTATTCAGCACTGCGGTCCATGTGCAGTTGTCTGGATGATGAGATCTTCAGGTTAGGTGTGATATTGAGAGAGACCAGTTCTTTCTGTGGTATACTACAGTGTGGGATCAAGCGATTCTTCCTGTGCAGGAAGGAAGTAACTCATATTCTCCTTTTCTCAAATCCTGACTAGGATTTCCTCTTCTCTCTGCTCCCTCCCCCCCTTCAGTGGTAGGAATCCCGTTGGATTGATCCGAGTCCTGCCATTTAATTTCACCTTAAATAAAAAGGGAATGAGAAAAACAAACCTTTTCGGACCTTCTGTTGCAATACAGCACAAACTGGGCTAATATCTGGAGTTCACCGCTTAAATTGGTTTTGTGTGGTTTAATCAAAACCTTTTATTTTCTGAATTTGATTTTCTAAGTTCCAGCTGTAGGAATGATAATAGCAAACTCCTTTTTTTGCTAAAACATCAAGAATGTTTCCCTTGTTGAGGACTTTATAGCACTGGAACACATAGCATTTTTTAAACTTTAACTGTTAATCTATTATTAAAGACTGTTTGAATATCAACTACAGTCCCTATTAAGTAAGGCTATTTTCTTAGCTCATGGCATATAAACACTGTCATCCTAACTTGTTTTGTTTTTTTCCCTCAACAGGTTTGTCACAGAACAAGAGGAAGCCATGATGTGCATTCCTTGTATTGTCATTCCAGTTCTCCTCTGGATCTACAAGAAATTCCTTGAACCGCACATCTATCGTGTTCATTAAGTGCATACGGCCCAAGAAAGCTGTGGAAGAAACAACAGCCACAAAACAAGGTCAAGGGGGCAACACTGGAAATCCATGGGCAACTTCAGCCACAAAAAGAGATCAAGAGGATGAGTCTGGAATTTATAAAGTAAGATTAATGCATTTAGTGAACCAGGTAAACTGCAGATAAAGCACCCAGCAATAGTTCAGGGTTTGCACTGTGAGAATGGATATTGAGGAGATTCGTGTCAGCATGACAGGAAATGGCGGTAATTGTGAAGTTGTGAATGTTTATCTTCAAGTTTAAGCGTTTGACGAAATTCATGGTTTAACATTTGTGCAGGGATGGGGGGGAAGTCTGCGTTCGCGGAGCCTCGGGGAGGAGCTCTTGAGAGTCCCTGGGCGGTCCGGGAGGGGCCGGGTGCACTAAGGGGAAAGAACATTCTCGAAGATGATTGTAATATTCATGAAACTGAATGAATATGCATGAGAACAAATGTATAAAAAGGTGTGGCAAGCGTGGTTTAGTGTGCGTGTTGGTGGGGCAGGAGCTCCTCGTGCACCCAGCGCTGTATTACCCAGCTCCCCATCCCTGGATAATAAAATACTTCGCTGCTGAATTGGCCTGGCAGTGTAGTCATTTATAACAGCACCACAAAAAACATACATACTTGTGTTTTTACAGACATTTTTGTGGCTATTTTCTTATGGAAGGGAGTTACTGGTACTGAGCCAGCTATAAATAGTTGCTTAAAGACAGCTCCTGGTAGGTCTTGGAAGGATAGGAATCACACCTTTTTTCTGAAACAGCTTAGTTTTTCATTTTTTGTTTTTTAATGACTGGCTATTTTTTCAGAGAAGGAAGAAGTCAAATCATTGGTATATCACACCAGATATAGAAAGCAGATTTTTCTTTTAAAAAAAACAATCTTCAGCTAGCTCTGCCACTTATAATGAGGGGAAATGTTTCACGTGTGCAAATCATGCATTTACTGTTTCTTTCTTCCAACAAAATGCAAAGATTTATATTTTGTCTCTGCCCTCATCCCCTCCCTTCCCACTGCTGAAGCAATAATTATGTGTAACTATAAAGAGATGCCACCACTTTGGTTCTTGCTGCAGATTTCTGCATAGATCTTTTCTGGCCTTGCTTCTAAAACCAATTTTCATCACCAGCTGTTACTATTCTGGGTGTGGAGTCCTTTTTTTGATATCCTGTTAATTACGCTGTCTTTTATTTGCAGTTTAAAAGCAATGGCATTACAAATGAAATTGCTGCAAAGAAGATACACAGAGGTGTCTGAAAAGAAAATGGATTAAAGGAATTAATTCATATGGATTTTATTCCCTTGTGTCCAATATGAACTGGTGGTATTTCACTTTGAGACTTTTTTCTTTGCACATTTTAACTGAATAAAATCTGTTATCACTTACAGGATAGGGTCTCTTTTGCCACTAAAATGGCAGCTAGCACACTTCTTAATTTAAAATGTTTGAAACCTTAAGTTCTTTATTTTCCTCACTGGAATGACTTTTAATCTATAATCTATTTGCTTATAGAACTGGCTACCGATAGCACAAAATCCACCTCAGATATGGAGATGGAAGGCTTGCAGAGGCAGAAACAATTATTTAAAGGAGAGGACTGTGCTTAGTAAATCCTTCCTCCCTCAGGCATCTGCTTTCTAGAGTTACCTCAGGTCCCACTGACTGGATAGGCGGCCGAGGCAGTCAGCCCGTTGCCCTGACACCCCCACGGGTTACCGAAAGGAGCCTCTTGCCATTGGGAGGGTTCACTGACGGAGACCAGCTCACAGGGACATCTTAGAGAGACTAGACGGACTACTGCTCTGGTGGCAAGTAGCAAATCTTTATTCCTCAACCAGAGTTTTTATACTCTCCTGGGAGAGCTTGTCAGTTTCTACCAAGCTTGAGTGCACTGTTTACATTACTGCTATTCTTACCGTGAGAATACAAGTTATGCAAGTTCTACAAGTGAGGGACTACGTGTCTGTTCAAGGATTCACACATTCTTCTGTTTGTGCTGGTCTTATCTTAGACCTGCAGGTGCCCTGGAAATATATTTAACTCGGGCCCTGGAATGATGAGAAACTAAGCATGTTGCCAAGAGCCCTGATAGTCCACAACCTCCCTTTCAGGAGGAGCAGCTTTGTTGTTGGCATGATATTCTGTTCCTGACCCTTTCAGGCCAGACAGAATATTGCTCTCCAGGCTCTTGGCTTTCATTATTCTGTCTTTGACCCTTTCAGGCCCCCAGAATGTCTAATAGTTCTCCTCACATTCTAAAACTTATAATAGGTCTTTCAGAGTAGTGACCCATTGAAAAAGTATAGCTGCAAGGTGTTTATCTGAATTCAAGATAGCAACATTGATAGGGAGTTCGTGGTTTGTACGTCCACTATATCCATTTGCAACTTTGTCGGTGATAGACTGAAGTGCAAGTTCCTGAACAGTTGTTAATTCCCTTTTTTCGTCAGGACCACCTCCTCCTTTTAAAAGCCCAAAAAGCAATTCGATGTCTGTGTTTGTGATACCACAAAGAGAGTGAACCCATTGAAGACTACCCAACAGTTGCTGAGCCTGAAATAAATTCGTGATTTGAATGTTAAAGCCAAGTTTTTGTGGCCGCACTATAGTTTCTGTGACTTCCATACTTAAATATTTGATAGGATATGTTGCCTGTATTTTGTCAGGAGCTACAACTAGCCCTGATTGTTGCAGCATAGCGGACACATATGGTATGGCTTGAGAGATGTCTAATTCTTTTGACGCTATTAAAATGTTGTCCATATAATGGTATATCAACCAGTCAGTTTGTTCAGTTCAGATAGGCCTAAGAGCCCAATCGACATATAATTGACACATTGTAGGTGAATTCTTCATTCCTTGAGGAAGAACAGTCCACTGATAACGTTGATGAGGTTCTTGCTGATTTATCGATGGGACAGAAAAAGCAAATCTCTCACAGTCATCTGGATGCAAAGGAATATTGAAAAAACAGTCCTTTAAATCAATGACTAAAATAGTCCATCCTCGGGGAATCATTGTAGGTGTCGGTAGGCCTGGTTGCAGCCTCCCATGTCAGCCATCACTGCATTGATCCCTCGTAGATTGTGTAATAAACACCATTTACCAGATTTCTTCTGAATGGTGAATATTGGTGTATTCCATGGTTGACGGTTCTAGATGACCTGCATCCAGCTGTTCAGTCACAAGTTCCTGGATAGGGGAGAGCTTCTCCTTTGATAACCGTTATTGATTGATCCAAACCGGAGTATCTGATTTCCAGGTCAGTTTCAGGATCAGTCCCCCATCAAAAGGGCTAGAAGACAATGTCACACCCCACTGTAACAGGCAATCCCGGCCTATTAAATTGAGTGGAGAGTCTGTAATGTACGGTCAAACCCAGGCACGATGAGCAGGCTCGTTTACATCGTAGATGCATTTAAGTTCTTTGCTGAGTCGAGTCTGCTGTGAGTCTCCCACTCTCATTATTGAAGACATAGCTGGCTCCAAGGGCCAACCTGGCCATTGTTTAAAGGAAATAACAGTTACATCTGCACCAGTGTCTAATAGAGCATCAACTATACAAGGCTTCAAATTTCCGATTTGTAAACCCACCAGGTGGGTTGGACAATCTTTCCCTAAAGGCATCAAAAAGGCAATCTGTGGGGACTCTGTAGACCCGAATCCACCTTTACGATCTATCAATGACGTAGTTGGTACCATAGCTCGGAAAGGTATCAATTGAGCAATTTTAGTTCTGGCATAAATATGAACTGGAGGGCATAGTGCCTTTACCATAATGCCAATAACACCAGTATAGTCCACATCTATTACTCCTGGCAAAACAAAAATACCTTGCTTTGGGGCAGATGAACGTCCCAATAATAAGGCACTAAAGTCATAACCAAGAGGTCCTTTAGCTGTTGAGGGGACCACCTGTACTTGATTATTAGTTAAGGTGACATTGGTGCTGACTGCCAGGTCCACCCCGGCGCTTCCTCTGGTGGCTGGTTTAAGGTTGGCCAGACAGCCTGTGGAGCCATGCTCTGATGGAGTGTCACTTGTGTCATCGCGGGGAAAACAGTGTAATGGGAAACAGACTCATTAAGAGAGGTTCAAAAAGGAGAGAGGAATCTGAGGATCCTTCTTTGAGCATTCCACCTGACAGTCCTTTAGGGGTGATGCTCAGGGAATGGGGGCAAGGTAGCGCCCAGGGAAAATAGAAGGGTCATGGAGGATTATAAAGGTATTCTTTAACTAAATTAAATTTGGGGCTAGCCAGGAGACGTCTTGTGCAGTACTGGTATACCGGGTACCGGAACCCAGAGTATGCCTTTGGAAATTTTGAATTTGCAGTGTCGTAGGGACTCTTCAAGAATCATTCAAAGAGCCTTACTGATTGAAAACATACCATTTCTTGGGTTTTGGTAGCAGGGGTTAAAGTTCCCACTGTCTTGGTTTTGGTAGGGGTTGGTTCTGAGTCCCTACTAATAATTGTTACAAGAATCGCGTGCCATTTTGGTTTTGAACTCGGAAGGTATAATAAGAAATTGAATACTGATAACTGATTTTAACTTTGGTATACTTCATAACTCTGTATGTGTGTGCCTGAGACATAGCACTGCTATGAAGCGATTGTGGTTTTGAACTAAAGTTGATGGGAGGAGATGAATGAAGTGAGTGTAAGTTTTGTCTTAGAATTTTTATGATGTTGTTGTTAACCTAACACCTGTTGCACAGACAGCATGTCAAGAACAGAAACTGGTAAATTATGTCAAGATGAGGGAAATGATCCTTAAAAATTTTAATAGAGTGCCAGCTATTGATTTATCCAAAATTTGTTGTGCGATTATTTCTGCAGGCAGTTTTATTGTTGTGTGTGTATAACTTGGGAACAATATGCACAGGTTGTGTGTGTGTGTGTATTACGTGTAATAGAAAGTGTGATCAGTGGTGGAAAACATACATGAAGAGAGGGAGAGAGAAGAAAGATTTAAAATGTATGTGAAGAGAAGGAGAGAGAAAAGGTTTAAGTAGCAGTAGTCATTGGTTGTGTGTAAAAGGTTTAAGCAACAAAGGCACGTGCCTCTGATTGGTAAACTTAAAACTCTGATCACCTTCTTAGAACACTGAGATTTAAGGAAGATTGTTCATTGTTCAACAGTTTACATGTGTTTGAGGGGGTGGACTTTTTGGTGGACCCTAACCTAGAGAAAATACTTGAATTTTTTTGGGGAAAGTTGTTTTAAAGTATATGTGCGATCTTACAAGAAAAGGGTTTGAGTTATTCTTTTTTTCTTCCCCCTTTTATGGCAAAGTGATTTAGTAACACTCTGCACTCCAGTGTCCCTTATCAGATCAGCAACTGCTAAGCTCAGGCACAGACGATAGCGAATGGGATTTTAACAGATACTAATGAAAGGAGTGTGCCAGAGACAACATACTTTGAGATTAAAAGACAATATTGTAGGTTTGAATGGGTAAAGGAACCCATTAGGCCTGACCCACTTTACTGGCCGAAGTTTGGGTCACAGATGATTGGATTTGTCAGGCTTTGAATCTATACTTAAATAACAAAGAACCTGTAAGTCAAGAGGAGAGTGCTTATGGTGCATGTTGGAAGGGGTCCCATGCTATATATGTTATAAGGGACCTCGGAGAGGACAAAGAGAATATATAAGAACCCCTAGACCATTTACCACCCCCATACAATCCTTCGGAAGGATCCAATAACCAAAATGGAATGGGGAAAACTAAAGAAGAGAGCAGTGAAGAAAATAATGCAGGAGGGGAGGTTGATCCTGCAGAAACGTCTGCCCCCTTAACAGGGGAAGTACAGAGGTCTCAGGCCACTGAATTGGATCAGATTAAAAGGGATGTTCAGGATTTCCCTTTGCTTTCCTTAAAGGAGGCTTCTAGAGGAAGAATGTTTCCCTTAAGAGAAGTACCCATGCCAGAAGCCCCAGGAGGAGTGGGATTTGTGAATGTGCCCCTGACCAGCACTGAGGCCTGGGAATTTAAAAAGGAAACAGAAGTTTAATCTGCCACCATTCAGCTATTAAACTTTCTAGGGAAAAAGGGTCTTTGAGTAATAAAAACTAAGTTACAGTTTGTGGAAAAGGAAGTAAAATACTTGGGGCATCTGATTAGCGAAGGGAAGAGAAGAATAAATCCAGAACAAATCTCTGGCATTGTAGCTGTTAGGGTCCAGAATCTAAGAATGACACAGCACGGCAAGCTGGTACAAAAATAAAGTACAAAATTTATTCTCTTGCACAAGAGGTTAAAAAACAGACTGGCCGCCAGGGATGCTCTTCAAGGGGAGCGACCCCTGCTGTACCTGTGGAGTTACATTTATAGTAAAAGCAGGCACATACAAAATTATTAGTTGCAATTTTATTGGCTAGTCTAGGGGTACATTCGGTGTATTCGTGTTACATTCTGATAGATTCCAGCAATCTCTTATTGTCTGTGTATTCTTATCCCAGGGGCCTATATGCAGTAACAGTAACCTCCCATTGTGTTCATGTATTCGTGAACAGCTTCCAGCCCGGCCTCTCCTTTTCTTTGAGACTGAATGGCCCTTACATTTCCCCCTTTTCTTTGAGTCAAATCTTTGACTCTTCGTCTTCGGTATAGAGGGGGCTGTATTGTGTCCTTAACACTAGCATTCTCACTGCTCTGATTCCATCCTGCATGAACTTCATGAGGGCGTTTATCAGGCACGGCCCTATTAACAATAGTAATAGGAGCAATATGAGGGGTCTTGCTAGCGCTGTTATGAGTGACGTTAGCCAGGGAGACCAATTAAACATATGCTCGTACCAAATTCTGGATTCTTGTCTTCCTTTTTCTCTGCGTAAGAGTCTCTCTTTAATTTTTTTCCTGACTCTACTGCGTGTCTGATCTGATTTCTTTTCCATGTCTAATAACCTTTTACTGTTCACTGACAACACCAAAATGTACATTGGAACACTATATGGGTTAACAAAACTGATAGTCTCAATGCTACAACACCGAGAAAAGATTGTTTCAACCAGGGCAAGTTTAGGAGCTAGACTGATTGGTCAAATTGGAACAACTCATGCCCTCAAAGTCAGAAAATTACTTATGGTATCTTAATAACAGATAATCAATTTCAGTTTTATTTTCTAAAACTGATGCTGGTTTCAAGATTTGAGGCCTCCAAGGCTCGGGGTATAATTGAGGTTCCTTGCATACTTACAAATACATCTCTTTAAATTATTATAATTCATGGGCATGGCTAGTCCTGGTGTTAAAAGGAAGCCAGCGTAGTTTCAGATTTATATGACAGTTTTGACAACCACGTATAGTTTCCAAAGGTTTGAATGCTTGCGGGGATTCCCAAAATACATGGAACACTGGAAAAAAATGGCATTTAAACAAAAGGCCACACTACTGTATGTTATACAAGCAAGTTTCCCCAAATGTTTACAGAGGCATCCAACCTATGGGAAAATAAGGCTTCTCTTAATGGACACATTAACAATAATATTACAGTTCACTTTAGTTAGCCTTAATTTTTAAAGGTGTTAAGCGTTCTGTTGTCCACTGACTGGTTCTTCCATCCCGATTGCTGCAAAGGCTGTTAGCAATACTTCATATGGCCCGTTCCACTGTTCTCTCGGTGGTTTCCTGTAGAATCTTTAACAGAAAACTCATCCCCGGGTGTAAAGGGATGTACAGATTGATCTTAAACCGCTACACCAGGCAGCTTGTTTTCTTTTTATTTTCTTTGTTTCTCAAACAAGTTCAGCTAGTTTTGTTAGCTGATTAGACAAATTTTCACCTAATTCTGTGAGATCTTCTCCTGTATACTGCAATTGGTATACAGGGCTAATACTTTACTTCCATTATTTCAGAACCCAAGCAAGGCCAAAGGGAGTGCTTGATGCCAACATAGATTGGCTTCTTGTCAGATTTTTAGCTGAGCTGATTGCTGTTTTATCAGCAACAATCTGATGATTCATTTTCTCCACCTGGCCTCTGGCCTGTGGTCAGTATGGAGAATGTAACTGCCAATCAGTTCTTAAAATTTCACTAATCTTTTTACCACTTTAGCACAAATGTGTACCTCTACCTAGCAATATTGCTGCAGGCACTCCAAACGAGGTATAATCTCAACCAACAATACTCTTGTGACTTCTGCTTTACTTGTCCTGCAAGGAAAAGCTTCTGGCCAACCTGAGAAAGCATCTGTTAATGCTAATGAATACCAGTGCGCCCCCCTGTTTTATGGGGAGTTCAGAGAGATCTATTTGCACTCCTATTATTCACACCCCAAAGGGTTTGTTTTGTTTTCCTGCCATATTGATAATCAATTTTCTATCTTCCCTTGAATATTTCTCCAATTTTAAATCAGAATCAGGGATTTGAAGTTTACTGTATGGAATCAAAGCAGATATTACTTCTGCCTTTTTCTGCGGCCATCCTGGCCTCAAAATCTCCTGCCAATTTGTTACCAATTTTCCGGCCAGTATTACCTCTCTGGTGACCTTTGTAGTGTGTGATAGCCACTTCTTCTGGAAGATTTACAGCTTCCAGCAGCTTTAGGATTTCTGCTGCATGTTTAACATGTTTTCCTTGGGCCGTAAGGAGTCCTTGCTCTTTCCATATAGCACCATATAGCATCGTGAGCATGCACCACTCCAAAGACGTCCTTTTGCTAATTCCAGTGCTTGAGTTAAGGCGATTATTTTGGCTTTCTGGGCTGATGTTCCTGGGGTAACGGTCTGGCTTCGATCACTTCTCTGGTGGTAGCCACTGCATATCCAGCCTTGCGATGTCTTTGCTTCATGAAGCTGCTTCTGCCAGTGTACCAGGAATCTTCCCATAATCGAGCTCATACATCAGCCATCACTGATTATTAAAAAGCTTTTATCAGCCTGAAGACCCAAGAAGTGGGGGGGAGATAAGATAATGCCATCAGAGGCAAACAGGAGACACAAAGAAACCGTGATGTGGGTATACTAATAAGTTCTGGAAAACAAAAGGACATTTAACTGTTTAACCAGTATTTCCTGGAACCCACACAAACTAGCATGCTCAACCTGCACAGAAGCCATGCAGCCAGTGAGGGGCCCATCAGTGGGACACATTAGGTAGACTTAACCCATGTGTGCCCTGGCATTGTTTATTATTCACTTATTCACTTCAAAACATACAGAGACCACACATTCACTTCAAAGTGACATATAGTGCCATAGTTCCAATTTCTGTGATTAATGTCACTCTACAAGGGGAAAAAATTTAAAATGTACCTTTTTATCTGAGGGTTCCCGTCTGTCCCCGCAGAGATCCAGTTGAGGAAGGGAGTCTCTCTGGAGAAATCCCCGGGGGTACCCAAGAGAGTCCCACCCGCAATGGGTCCCGCAGCCGGGCAGAGAGGGTCCCGCAGCCGGGCAGAGAGGGTCCCACCTGGGTCACCAAATCTGAAACAAAGAACTTACACTTAACAGTTTAATTTAACCATTAAGGCAGGTACACTCCATTCAGAGCTGGAGAAGACTTGGGATTTGTCCTCAGAGTGCCTCTGTCAATCAGTGATTTCAGAACTTTATATACAAAAAATTATTTCCATATCCATATTTTCCCTGAAGTAACAAGCAGACTTCTTTCCGCAGATAAACTTTACTATGTAATGTTTTCAAATTGTCCTTTTTACTGCACCAATGCCAATACTGTCTCTTTAATTCATTTTTTTCCTCCACACATCAACTGTAATCCCCCCCTTCTCTCTATCCCAGTCCCCGATCCTTGATCCTTATCTCCGGCAAAAACTTGCTGAAAGCTTTTTAACTCTTGACTCCCGCAGAACGAAAAGGGGAAAATTTCGCAATCAAGGAGGAAAAGCAGGCTTGGGCTTTTACCCGTTTTTTTTGGGGGGGGTGTGGGGTGTGCAGAACATACTTTGATTATGCATCAAATAGTCTCTAGGGTCAGATAAATTTGGGCGAGGGTGAACGTTCCTTCAGGTGGCCAGCCTGTCTGGAACGACGGCCACTCGAGTTGGCAAAATATTTTCAATTTTCCCACATAAAAATTTTCCTCCTTCCTAAAAAAAATTTTCCTCCTTCCTACTGGAGGCCAGTGACAAGTGGGGTTCCCCAGGGCTCAGTGCTGGGTCCAGCCCTGTTCAATGTCTTTATCAATGACCTGGATGAAGGCATCGAGTGCACCCTTAGCAAGTTTGCGGACGACACTAAGCTGGGTGGAAGTGTCCATCTGCTGGAGGGTAGGGAGTCTCTGCAAAGGGATCTGAACAGGCTGGACTGCTGGGAAGAGTCCAATGGCATGAGGTTTAACAAGGCCAAATGCCGGGTCCTGCACTTGGGGCACAACAACCCTATGCAGTGCTACAGACTAGGAGAAGTCTGTCTAGAAAGCTGCCTGGAGGAGAGGGACCTGGGGGTGTTGGTTGACAGCCGACTGAACATGAGCCAGCAGTGTGCCCAGGTGGCCAAGAAGGCCAATGGCATCTTGGCTTGTATCAGAAACGGCGTGACCAGCAGGTCCAGGGAGGTTATTCTCCCTCTGTACTCGGCACTGGTGAGACCACTCCTTGAATCCTGTGTTCATTTCTGGGCCCCTCACCACAAGAAGGATGTTGAGGCTCTGGAGAGAGTCCAGAGAAGAGCAACAAAGCTGGTGAAGGGGCTGGAGAACAGGCCTTATGAGGAACGGCTGAGAGAGCTGGGGTTGTTTAGCCTGGAGAAGAGGAGGGTGAGGGGAAACCTTATTGCTCTCTACAACTACCTGAAAGGAGGTTGTGGAGAGGAGGGTGCTGGCCTCTTTTCCCAAGTGACAGGGGACAGGACAAGAGGGAATAAATAAATAAAATCATCAGTTAAGGCATTATCACATTGTTAAATATATTATGTTGGTAAAGAAGACAATGACATGAGGTTTAACAAGGACAAATGCCGGGTCCTGCACTTGGGGCACAACAACCCTATGCAGTGCTACAGACTAGGAGAAGTCTGTCTAGAAAGCTGCCTGGAGGAGAGGGACCTGGGGGTGTTGGTTGACAGCCGACTGAACATGAGCCAGCAGTGTGCCCAGGTGGCCAAGAAGGCCAATGGCATCTTGGCTTGTATCAGAAACGGTGTTACCAGCAGGTCGAGGGTGGTTATTCTCCCTCTGTACTCAGCACTGGTGAGACCGCTCCTTGAATCCTGGGTTCATTTCTGGGCCCCTCACCACAAGAAGGATGTTGAGGCTCTGGAGCAAGTCCAGAGAAGAGCAATGAAGATGGTGAGGGGCCTGGAGAACAAGTCTTACGAGGAGCGGCTGAGAGAGCTGGGGTTGTTTAGTCTTGAGAAGAGGAGGCTGAGGGGAGACCTTATTGCTCTCTACAACTACCTGAAAGGAGGTTGTAGAGGTGAGTGCTGGCCTCTTCTCCCAAGTGACAGGGGACAGGACAAGGGGGAATGGCCTAGAGCTCCTCCAGGGGAGGTTCAGGCTTGACATCAAGAAAAAATATTTCACAGAAAGGCACTGGAACAGGCTGCCCAGGGAGATGGTTGATTTATTTGGGCACTACCTTATAAGCACAGACTAGAAAACAATTTAACACAAAAGGTACTGATAATGCTGTCTTTTGTAAGGCTCATCTTGGGGAGAAAAGTTAAAATTTATCAGGACGGGTGTGGAAAACCATTTTTGTTTTCAAAGAATAAAGTAAGTTCTCCTTCATGTAATTCTGCAGTATATTTTATAACACATATCCCAATGGGATACGGAATCAACATTTTGGATACAGCAGATGCATGACAAAAAGCCACATAAACAAATCTGAAGACCTACAGAAACATTCCACTTAGTCATTTCTCTTCTCTCTTCTTCAGACATCAATTCACTGGTATTTCAGATATTAGTATTAAATGACTTATTTAATGCACATGCAGTTTAAAAACCCGCACAACTACAGAAGAGGAACTCTGTTGCAACTTGCTGCATCCACTAGAGATGAAGTGACACCTCCAATGTACCTTTCCCTGTACAATCAGCACAACCATTTGTAGGCAAAAGTTAGCAACAACTGTGCGCTGACGGAAGTACCTGAAACAAGCATCAAAGTTCTTACAAAATAAAACAGGATAACTTCTGTTGATGGTTTGAACTGGGTGTGAGATGGCGACCATGTACTTCTTCCAACAGAATATTCAGGGCTGGTACTGGCAGCAGGTTATCATTATCAGTACTGCACCATCACATGGAACATTCAAATACAAGTATTTAAACATTATAACCCCATCACTCCAAGTTTTATATTCTCTCAAATGCTCAGTTTATACAAGGACGTTAAAAAAAAAAAGAAAATAGCCACCTTACAAGAAGAGAATTTCAACAATGAGCTAGATGAGGCAACACAACAACTCTTCCATAAGGTCTTCACACTTTGTTCCTGAGAAGAAGCATACCAAAGTTTTTCTGGATTGTGGGAGTGTATGCTGGACTAATGATGTGACCGTATCAGGTTGCTAGAGAGAAGTTTGGAACGCATCAAGGTCGAGAAGCGGCTACAGTGTGAGAACAAGAAACTATCACTGTGACCAGAGAACAAAGAACAAGAAGGCAGTCTACGTGCAAAATTACATGTACAAAAACTACGAAGGGAAACTTTGGGCTTTACCCAAGCATTACGTAAACGCAAGGCAAGATAGCAGAAAAGTACAGAAGGCTTGCTTGCTTGCAAATAAATGACTTGATTTCCAATCATATTGATTGTCTGTGATCTTGTCCAGGTACCTGCACGGGTTCAGTCTCCCACAAATGGTGACCAGAGACATGATAGATCATCGGTGTGATAGATCACCAGTGTGATAAGAACGGCGTGGCAGGTCAGCAGTGTGGAGCTACACTCTACAAATTGGAGATCAACAAGGTAGGTGGAAGGGCTGAGTAGTATTTAGTGAAAAGAAGAAGAAGAAGAGAGCCGGCGAGGACGGTGGTCCAGCGGTGCGCGTGCTTGAGGTGAGCAGCCATGGGAATCGTGGCATCTGCGGAAGAAAAGTCAGTCCATGACTTCTTGATGAAGCTTGCGACTCGATAGGGCGTGAAATTGAGCCCAGAGGCACTGTCCCGACTTTTAATATGGGGACGGCACAAGGAATTTTTCGTGCGTCCAAGTAATGTTTTCAAATTGACTGTTTGGGAATCATAGAATCATAGAATCACAGAATAACCAGGTTGGAAGAGACCCACCGGATCATTGAGTCCAACCATTCCTATCAAACACTAAACCATGACCCTTAGCACCTCGTCCACCCGTGCCTTAAACACCTCCAGGGAAGGTGACTCAACCACCTCCCTGGGAAGCTTGTTCCAGTGCCCAATGACCCTTTCTGTGAAGAATTTTTTCCTAATGTCCAGCCTAAACCTCCCCTGGAGGAGCATGAGGCCATTCCCTCTTGTCCTGTCCCCTGTCACTTGGGAGAAGAGGCCAGCACCCTCCTCTCTACAACCTCCTTTCAGGTAGTTGTAGAGAGCAATGAGGTCTTCCCTCAGCCTCCTCTTCTCCAGGCTAAACAACCCCAGCTCTCTCAGCCGTTCCTCATAAGGCCTGTTCTCCAGCCCCTTCACCAGCTTTGTTGCTCTTCTCTGGACTCTCTCCAGAGCCTCAACATCCTTCTTGTGGTGAGGGGCCCAGAAATGAACACAGGATACAAGGAGTGGTCTCACCAGTGCCGAGTACAGAGGGAGAATAACCTCCCTGGACCTGCTGGCCACACCGTTTCTGATACAAGCCAAGATGCCATTGGCCTTCTTGGCCACCTGGGCACACTGCTGGCTCATATTCGGTCGGCTGTCAACCAACACCCCCAGGTCCCTCTCCTCCAGGCAGCTTTCTAGACAGACTTCTCCTAGTCTGTAGCACTGCATAGGGTTGTTGTGCCCCAAGTGCAGGACCCGGCATTTGGCCTTGTTAAACCTCATGCCATTGGACTCTGCCCAGCAGTCCAGCCTGGACCCAGGCTCTCCCTGGGGAGAGATTTATGGCAGTCAATTACCACGGGAAATTCCAAAGCGTTTGAGGCTGCACAGACTTGGGGGACTGTTAAAAAGATGTTAGAAACTATGACAGCAGAGGAAATGACAGAGGCAGCTGTTGCTCAAATATTCCAGGTGGCAGCTGAGGCAAATATGCGGGAAACTGAAATCAATATTCCTGAAGTGGATCTTTCCCCGCCTCTGGCTTTGCCGGTGGGTTCTAAAAATGTTTTGGAGGACCGGATCCAGCCACTATCCCTCTGGCAGAGAAGGACAGTGATATTCGATATTTGGAGACTGGTGCAGGGCAATCAGCGACTGCCAATAATCCCTTTGATCTGGGGCCAGCAGCCCCTGAGTGAACTTTGATTTATGTTCATCCGCGAAGGTGCAGTGACCTTAAACAGCTACAAACTTTTCCTGGGATTCGTTCGCAGGAGGCCAGAGACTCGAAAACCTGTAGAGGAAGTACTAACTGCTCCGCTGTTGCTGAAGGGGGGGCGAGGGGGGTGCCACCCACCTCTGCTGCTGCTGCCGCTTTCTGTAACCCAGGCAGTTTTGGCATTACAGAAGGGACTGCAACAGATAAATATTGCGATTTTACAACAGGTGCAGCTTTCTTGGCTTATCAAACACTTATAAAGATATCGGATGTCAGGAAACTGAAACAGGCATTTATAGACAGATTGAAGGATGCACTTGACAAGCAGGTAGACAACCGAGCAGTTACAAAAAATGTTAGAGCAATTACACCATTTGTAGGGTAGTAAAGACTCTGTTCTGCAATCTGAACTGAGGAAACAATTTGAGCTTGATTCTATTGCACAGCCTCTAGTTTATCCTGAGTCCTTCAAACTGACCACTCTGATCCTCCTGATCCTGGTCAAAGATGGAGAGGACTCATTAAAGAGGCGCTAATTGAAAGAATAATGCTTCCTACAGCTTATCAGGTAATTACCCCGAATGGTGGTTGTCAAAGATGTGAGAAAAACTCATTCACTGGTAATATATTTAAAAGAAAAAGGACAAAGTCTTTGAAGCAAAGGCAATAATTTTATGTTACAATTCAGCGCTTAATTGGATGCCCTTCTAAAAAGGCATAATGCAAAGGCTGGTTACAGGAGTTTTATACTGGTTAAACATGTATATTCATACAGATTTTGAGAAACACTGGTTACATATTCAAGGAATATTGGTTAACCGTACACAGAACTCAAATCACCCACTCTCAAATGTACATCACAGTTTCTTTGTGTCTTCAGAATCCTCTGATGCTCTTTATCTTATCTCCTTCCTCATTGTCTCCTCTTGGTGAGCTCAGGTCTGCTCTTTGTTCCTGCTGGGGAACTGTCCTTGTTTTGACTAGTAAACAAGCTAAACTCCTGTTGTTACTGCAAGCTGGCCAGGATTTGCCTTCAGTATACGTACTAGTTTTAGACAAAGAACGGTGTAAGTCCTCAAAGAATATTTATTTAGGTTATCCAATTATGTCTGGAGATTGTCTACACACCATCTCCTGACACAAGACAGATGCACATCACAAAAACATACAAACTAGCTGCAGCAAAACTTATCAATTAATTCTCACAATTCACCTCCTTTTACTTATTACATTTTTTGCTGAATCCCATAGCTTTGCTCTAATTTACACAATATTGTTTATAATTTCTCATCTTGTTCTTCTTTCTTCCGATCTCTTTTCTTCAACACCATAATTTTCTGACCAATCTCACTCTGGCCTGAGGCTGCCACCCATGGATTTGTATTAGTCTTATAAAACACGGTACAAGGCATGGTAAAAAGAGTAACCTAGCAAATGATCATAATAAAAAGAAATCTACTTTCTTCCACCAAGCTACCCCTAAGAGATAATCCCACCATCCAGAATCTAACATAGACTTCCATTTCTGCACTGGGACATGTGCAATTTTATATGTCCCAATGTCCTTCCTTGGTGAAACATATCCATTCTTCTCCCTTAGGACACCCTATTCCCAGCCTTATTCCTCCTTTTCCCAAGTTTCTTCCTACCCACAATTGTATTTTCCCCAAGTTACAAGTGGTTAAATTTCGCGAGTCATAGCAATACCTATTTATGTGAGTGTGGTAACTAAGACTGGAAGCTCCTCTAATATGTTGACGTTGGTAACATTTAGAACATTCCTTTGGAGATCCTGGGGTACAACTGGAAGTGAGCACAACCCAAAGTAGGAGAGTCCAGGCAGCCATTGCAAGCCAAGGTCTGGTATATCTCCGTCACTCAACGCCTATTGGATTGCAGCCAACAGCGGAGTTTTAGATTCTTCTTGGCGGCAAATATAGAGGCTAACCCAGTCTTGCCCTTGGCTTAGTGACACCTGAAATCACCTTTTAGATTTTCACAGGGCTGCCACTTCCAACACACTCCACAGTACCAACCAGCCTCCGTTGTGGTTAACACAGGTGAATGTCCTTACAGATTTCGCCAACCAATTTTGCTCATTATTCTGACTTATCGCCTAAATGTTAGCTTCAAAGGATCATCTCCTGCTTCCCCAGTTCACTCTCTGGAAGGTGGGGCCACTGGTCCCTCCACTCTAGTGGCATGAGTCCACCCCTTCTCTTTAGTCCTTATGGCTGCTTCCATTGTTAGAAGTACCAGAAAGGGTCCATCCCACGTTGGGGCTAGAGTATTCTCCTTCCAGGATTTCACTAGGACCCAGTCTCCAGGTTGTATCTGATGCAGGCTGAAATCCAGGGGAGCTGTTTGGGGTAGCAAACCACGCTTTCTTAAATCTGCAAGAGATCGAGTGATTCCGTGCAAATAGTCATAGAATCATAGAATCACAGAATAACCAGATTTGAAGAGAACCACCGGATCATCAAGTCCAGCCATTCCTATCAAACACTAAACCATGCCCCTTAGCACCTCGTCCACCCGTCCCTTAAACACCTCCAGGGAAGGTGACTCAACCACCTCCCTGGGCGGCCTGTTCCAGTGCCCAATGACCCTTTCTGTGAAGAATTTTTTCCTAATGTCCAGCCTAAATCTCCCCTGGTGGAGCTTGAGGCCATTTCCTCTTGTTCTGTCCTCCTCTTCTCCAGGATAAACAACCCCATTTCTTTTTCTCTACTACCTAGACAAGCATGAGACCTAAAGAGATTATTATTGTACATCAAGATGTCTCTGCCTTGAAACCAGCACGTTCGAGAAGTGGTGTTACAGAGAGACTGTGAAGCAGGTCTGCCCTTCATGCAGGCTGCATGGCTGGAACACAGGACATGAATCCTGTGGTCTGGCTCTGCTGTGGTCTAAGGTAGCTTTTTGAGCACCTGGTAGCTTTTTGAGCACCTGGGTCATCTCTGTGGCTGCCTTTGTTGAAAGCTGCACAAGCCCAGCCATTGGAGCTGTCCATTTTATAGGCGTTTGGACTGCTCTCTGTGTTCTGTTGTTCAAAGGGTAAGGTCCTTCACTTAGCTTTAGAGTGGGTATTGCTAACAAGACTTGTTGATATGAAAGGTAAATCTAGAATAATATAGATTCTCTGTGCAACATTTAAAAGCCCTAGACTTTTTCTAATATTTTTAATCTCTAGAGGCAAGAACTGCATGCCAGTGAGGTGAAAATGTCAAAGTCACGTGGTCTCAGATGGTGTAGGAATAGGTCTGGGAATAAAGGGTCTTGAATCCAACTGTCATTTTAATCCTTTTGGAGTAGTTCCATCTTTTTTATTTTCTCACTCTCATTCTGTCTCCTGGTCAAGAATACCCACTGCAGGGGGGATGCAGTAGGAAATGTCAGAGATGCTCTCTGCTTCCAGTTGTTGTTTCCTGAGTGCCCCTTTGGGACATGTCCCAAATGTTCGGAGTTGGCTGTAATGAGCATAGTGCATTATCGGCTGTCACAGTGCGTATATGCCATCAGTGGGTGTAAAATTAGGAGTGATTCCAAGAGGAAATATTATGTTCACTTTGAGCTGTTGTACTTGTATCCTGAGACTGATAACCAGATATTCTACTTGCTTTTCAGTTTTCCAGACTGATCTTATTTGCTCAGTTGGTGTGTATAGGCAGCAGACACAGTAAGGCGGTAAGTGCTGTAGCCGGGCACTAGATCGAGGCAAAGGGGCAGTTGTCAGAGCACGGGAAGCTCAGGAACCCCAGAGGGAGTGCAGGGCGGATGGCTTCTGACTCCCAGAAGCAGCAGCTCCTACGTGGTGGCTGATGCAGGATGGGGGGTGGAGACCAGTCCCAGAATCAACTGCGGGAGATTTAAATGGCCTCTGGGAATGCCAGTGACTGGAGCGCTGTGAACAGGAGTGGGCAAACAGGTGCATGGAACATCAGAAAAGCATGGCACGTCAGTTTGCGCAGGCAGGGTGAGTGGGGAGGGCGCTGGAGGTTGGCCAGAAGGACCAGAGTATCATGGTGGCCACTCGGCAGAAAATTAGGGCTGCTTCAAGCTCTATACCAGCTGTGACTGATGCAGCCTCCCAGACAGAGCCCCAGTGGGTGAATGCTGCCACCCAGATGCCAGGCTGCAGGGTGTGCCCACCTCTTGCACTGGTATCAGACAGACACCAGAGGGGAACTCACCTGTGGGAGTTGTGCTCAGGTGGAGGAACTCCTCTGCTTGGTGACGGATCTCAGGGAGGAGGTGAGCATGCTGAGGGAGCGATAGAGGGAGATTGACCACTGGAATAACACCTTATGCTCCCTGTCTCAGACCCAACAGGCAGACACACCTTGTATGACAGAGGACTCCGCATCCTCTCTCCATTCAGCCAAGGAGAGAAATTTAGGATATGGAAGGGAATGGCAGCAGGTGCCTGCCCAGCACAGCAGGCGTGGCTCCCCTGTGCCAACCTCAGCCTTCCAGGTTCCCTTGCACAATAGATATGAAGCTCTGCAAGCGGAACCAAACCTCAAAGAGGATGGTGTGCCCCACAGCCTAGAAATGTTCCCTTGGTTAAGACACACTACGCCCTCCATTAAAACAGCCTCTGATAAGAAGAGGCGGGTTATTGACATAGAATCATAGAACCATTTGGTTGGAAAAGCACTGTGAGATCATTGAGTCCAACTGCCTGCACCTGTCTAATACTAAACTATATCCCTGAGTGCTTCATCTACTCATCTTTTAAAAACCTCCAAGGATGATGACTCAATCATAGAGGACTCCCTTCTAAAGGGAACAGTAGGACCAATCTGCAGACCAGACCTATTATACAGGGAAGTTTGCTGCCTTCCTGGGGCCTCGGTTAGGGATGCGGAGCGAAAACTACCAACTCTGATCAGACCCGCGGATTATTATCCATTGCTGATCTTCTAATTAGGTAGTAACAAAATCTCAACAAAAAAATTGAGAGCAATTAAAAAAGGGATTTCAGGGCCTTGGGAAGTATGGTGAAGGGTTTGAGGGCACAAGTTATTTTCTCCTCTCTCATTCCAACTACTGGCAATGATGAGGAAAAGATTAGGAAGTGCTAGGAAATAAATAACTGTCTCTGAACCTGGTATGAGGATCAAAACTTTGGGTTCTTTGATCATGGGTTGAGGGGCAAATGACCAGGTTTGCTATCGAAGGATGGGGTACACCTATCCCCTAGGGGCAAAAGGTTACTCACCAAGAAGATATCAGGACTCATTAACAGATCTTTAAACTAGATGTGAAAGGGGAGGGGGACATAACCAGGCTTGATCAAAAAAAGCCTGGGAATGGCACTCCAGTGCCTGAGGGATGGTGTGCTGGCAAGGACCCTTGGTCTGCCACCTCACAGGTAGTGAGGAATAGCACTTCAAATGGCACCACAGAAGGGTTAGATAATTTAGTGAGTAGTTGCTTAGGAATTAAGACTGTTCCCCTTAGGAGCATAACGGGATCAACAGCCCAACTGAAGTGCGTCTACACCAATGCACACAACATGGGCAATAAACAAGAGGAGCTAGAAGTTATTGTAAGGCAGGAGGACTGTGCTATAATTGCTCTCACAGAAACATGGTGGGATGACTCAAATAACTGGAGTGCTGCTATGGAAGGCTACAGACTCTTCAGGAGGGAAAGGAGAGGAAGGAGAGGTGGTGGGGTAGCCCTTTATGTTAGAGTTTTGACAGCCTCCTACTCCTTGATGGTGATGATAGGGTTGACTGTTTATGGGTGAAAATCAGAGGTTCACCTAATAAGGCAGATTATCGTGGTGGGAGTCTGCTATAGACCACCCAGTCAGGATGAGGAGGCTGACGAGTTATTCTACAAGCAACTGGGAGAAATCTCACAATCACTATCTCTTGTCCTTGTGGGAGACTTCAACTTACCAGATGCCTGCTGGAATTATAGTACAGTAGAGAGGAAACAGTCTAGGAAGTTCCTGCAGTGTGTGGAAGACAACTTCCTAACACAACTGGTGAGTGAGCCAACTGGGGAAGGTGCCCTGCTGGACCTGTTGTTTGTGAACAGGGAAGGCCTTGTGAGAGATGTGACACTTGGAGGATGCCTGGGACACAGCGATCATGACAGAATTCTCAGTTCTAGGAGAAGCAAGGTGGGGGGTCAGTAGAAAGGCTACCTTGGACTTCCAGAGGGCAGACTTGGGACTGTTGAGAAGGCTGGTTGATAAAGTCCCATGGGAGACAGTCCTTAAGGGCAAAGAAGCTGATAAGGACTGGATGCTCCTTAAGAAGGAATTCCTTGCAGCACAAGAGCAAGCCATCCCCATGTGCCAGAAAATGAGCCGTCGGGGAAGAAAACCGGCCTGGCTGAGTAAAGAGCTCTGGATGGAAATCAGGAAAAAGAGGAAAATATACAAACTCTGGAAGAAAGGGGAGGTAAGTTTGAGGACTACAACGATGAGATCAAGTGCAATCTTGTAGAAATAAAATCAGAAGGGCTAAAGACCAGTTAGAACTTAGATTGGCCGATTCTGTGAAAGATAATAAAAAAATGTCTGTACAAATATATCAGTAACAAAAGAAGGACCAAGGAGAATCTCCATACTTTAGCCTGGAGAAGAGGAGGCTGAGGGGAGGCCTTATTGCTCTCTACAACTACCTGAAAGGACGTTGTAGAGAGGAGGGAGCTGGCCTCTTCTCCCAAGTGACGGGACAGGACGAGAGGGAATGGCCTTAAGCTCCGCCAGGGGAGGTTCAGGCTGAACATCAGGAAAAATAAATTCACAGAAAGGGTCATTGGCACTGGAACAGGCTGCCCAGGGAGGTGGTTGAGTCACCTTCCCTGGAGGTGTTTAAAAGACGGGTGGATGAGGTGCTGAGGGGCATGGTTTAGTGGTTGATGGGAATGGTTGGACTCAATGATCCAGTGGGTCTTTTCCAACCTAGGGATTCTATAAGTCTATATAAGTCTATAAAGGACGAGGATAAGGCTGAGGTACTTAATTCCTTCTTTGCCTCAGTCTTTAATAGTAAGGTAAGATGTTCCCGGGGTACTCAGCCTCATGAGCCAGAAGACAGAGAGGGGGAGCAGAACAAAGATCAACGATCCAAGAGGAAATGGATAGAGACCTGCTAGGCCGGCGTACCCTCTGCTGGGTTAAAAACTGTCTGCATGGCCAGGTCCAGAGAGTGGTGGTAAATGGAGTTAAATCCAATTGGAGGCTGGTCACAAGTGGTGCTCCCCAGGGCTCAGTGCTGGATCCAGTCCTGTTCAATATCTTTATCAATGACCTGGATGCGGGGATTGAGTGCACCCTTAGCAAGTTTGCGGATGACACTAAACAGGGAGGAAGTGCCGATCTGCTTGAGGATAGGGAGGCTCAACAGAGGGATCTGAACATGCTGGATTGATTGGCTGAAGCCAACAGGATGAGGTTTAACAAGGCCAAGTGCAGAGTCCTGCACTTGGGACACAACAACCCTGTACAGTGCTATAGGCTTGGGGTAGAGTGGCCTTCACTACAAGAAAGACATTGAGATTCTGGAGTGTGTCCAGAGAAGAGTGACAAAGCTGGTGAAGGAGCTGGAGAACAAGCCTTATGAGAAGTGGCTGAGGGAACCGGGATTGTTTAGCCTAGAGAAGAGGAAGCTGAGGGGAGACCTTATTGCTCTCTACAACTACCTAAAAGGAGGTTGTAGAGAGGTAGGTGATGATCTCTTCTCCCAAGTGATAGGTGATAGGACAAGAGGGAATGGCCTTAAGCTGCATGTGGGGAAGTTTAGATTGGACATTAGGAAAAATTTCTCCACAGAAAGGGTTATCAAGATCTGGAACAGGCTGCCCAGGGAGGTGGTTGAGTCACCATCCCTGGAGGTGTTTAAAAGGTGGTTAAATGAGATACTTGGAGATATGATTTAGTAGTGGACAGGTATGGTTGGAGTTGATGTTCTCAAAGTTCTTTTCCAACCTAATGATTCTATGATTCTATGGTGACTCCTCTTTCACCTTTCTGGTGGGCCCTCAGGAAGCAGGGAAATGAAACCTCGTTTCTGTATGATTTGAGAATTTTTGTATGAATCAACTCTTTTGGCAACTTTCCTAAATTAGAAAATAAGTTATGTTTTAACATTTTAATACTAGGAGTAGATAGCTCTGGCTGGGTGAAAGTTCATGAAAATATTTAAACTGGGAGTGGATTTGGTCTGGTGGCTTGAGTTGAAATTCAGAGGTTTGTTTCTGACTCTTCAGCCTGTTTGCTCTGTAAGTGTGAAATAATTTAAGACCGCTCAGCCTCTGTTTGCTAAAGTATAGAAATAGCTGCATTTCATGGAGTAATGAAAGTGTTTACAACACCACGTGCCTTCAGAGTGGTAATTGGAGTTCTTAGCTGAGATTTTCCTATATATTGCCTCTGCTTCATCTTGGTTCCTCTTTCACAGATCTCTCTCTCGGAGACAGGGAGCAAAGCTGAATGATCACACACACAGAATCACACAGAATCACTAGGTTGGAAAAGACCTCCAGGATCATCGAATCCAACCATTCCTATCAACCACTAAACCATGTCCCTGAGTGTGGGAAACCTCGGCTAGTTCGGGGAGTCAGAGCGTGTGAGCTTAACATTGGCCTTGAACAGATGCCCGTGTATCCTTGGAGAAGCTAGAAGGTACCAAGAAGAGCCGAGTAAACAAGATAAGGAAGCTGCCAGGCCGCAGGTGGAATCACCCAATTATGAAGTTACAACTGAGAAGGAGTTATCCAGTTATGGTTGGTCTCTAGCTAAACCAATCGTGCATGAAAGTGCAGCTTGGGAAGTGGTATAAAAAGTCTTGTAAAATCAATAAAGATGTCCTTTTGCCCACAACTTCTACGTGTCGTGGCTTACCCCACTGCGACACCCGAGTACCTCGTCCACCCATCTTTTAAATACCTCCCTGGGCAGCCTGTTCCAGTGCCCAATGACCCTTTCCGTGAAAAACATTTTTCTGATATCAAGCCTGACCCTCCCCTGGAGGAGCTTGAGGCCATTCCCTCTTGTCCTGTCCCCTGTCACTTGGGAGAAGAGGCCAGCTCTCTACAACCTCCTTTCAGGTAGTTGTAGAGAGCAATGAGGTCTCCCCTCAGCCTTCTCTTCTCAAGGCTAAACAACCCCAGTTCCCTCAGCCGCTCCTCATAAGACTTGTTCTCCAGCCCCTTCACCACCTCCGTTGCTCTTCTCTGGACACACTCTAGAGCCTCAACATCCTTCTTGTAGTTAGAGACCCAGAACTGAACACAGGATTTGAGGTGTGGTCTCACCAGTGCTGAGTACAGGAGGAGAATAACCTCCCTGGACCTACTGGCCATGCCGTTTCTAATGCAAGATGTGGTGAGCCCAGAAATCAGTTGTGAGCGATGCTTGGCATTTGAGAGAAGCCAGCAGCAGCAGGATAGCAACACACAGATTGTTGAAGTTGTTGGTAGAAGATGCTGATAGAAGGTCATCCACATGGTTTTGAATGGAAAAAGCAGGTGCTAGGACACTGGGGAGCTGAGGTTTTAACAGCCCCATAGTTCTTGTTCTGTGGGAGGCAATTGCATCATTTGGAAACAGTTCCACTAATACTTCTCCCCTTACCAACTTAGATACATACGCTGCTGGTAGCATCAGACTCCTGCAAACAGCTCCTATTTCTTTTATTTAGGTACACAGGAGTAGACAAGTATTTGGGGTTTTGTATTTTCCCACAGGCTACGATTGTCAGATGACCTTGTTATTGTGATCTTCATGTTTTGTTCTGCTTCAGATTCCCAGCGTTTTCTTTGTAGCTCAGAAGAAATCTACTTCAAAACCTAGTGACATGTCATGGTGTGTCATCTGTTTGCTGGGTGATACCATTTAATGTGAGCACTTGTCTGTGAGTGCAAGCAAATAATGGCAAGCATTCAAGCTCTTGCAGTTGGAAGAACTGTTGCTCAGACAGATTGCTTTAACTGGTTGCTTGTGTGTGCTCTATTCCTGTTTCTACCACAAAGAATATATTTCATTTTTTTTTTGAAGATCACTGTTCTGAGCATAGACCTCTTTTCAAGATGTTGGGAACTTTTAAATGCAATATCAGTGTTTTGATATATTTGAAATAACTGTCTGTAAAAGGGCAAGTTGAAATATTGGTCCAGTTCAGGCAGACAAAAGCTTTTGAGGGTGCAATATACAGATAGATGGTCTGGTGCGGTTCTCCAACTCCAAATGCCTGAAGGTTCATAGCTCTGATGGAATTTACAAGTCTGTCACCACAATTATTAAATAAAATAATCAATAAAAATTTATGTTCTTGATTGGAAGACCAGAAGAGAAGTGATATCCTGAGGGGATTGATCACACAGACTTCAATCTGCTGGATCGAAGACAGTTTATTGAACTTAGCTGTTTCTTTATATACCCTTTTTAGTTACATAACTGGGTGCCCACGAGGGTATCTAGAGTGTATTATTGGCTAAAGGTAGCTGTCCATAAAGCTATTACTAATATATTATTGGCTAAACTACCGCACATGCTAAGAAACCAAGTTACACTAAAATTAACTATGTTGATAGTTCTCTTTCATTGTTTTGCTTTCAGCTGGTACTCGTTCCCACTGAACTAGCTGTTGTATTCCTTTCAGCTGGCCTTTGTTTATCTTTCAGTTCTCTGTTTCAAGGCCTTGTTAGAATTGCTTGGTATCAATCAGTCCCACAGCATCCAGGCCTTCTTCTCTGTAAAATGTTCGCACAATATCCTATCCATTTTGTATCCTGGAAGAATTAGTTACTTATCAGTTTATTCTAAAGCAGTACTACTTGTCCCTGCTCACTGCAGGGATTGGACTAGATGATCTTTAAAGGTCCCTTCCAGCTCAAACTATTCTACGATTCTATGATTCTTTTAAGTCTAAATGCAGTGCTGCTTTAAAGCAGTACTCCCAGGGCCATGGGTCTCAAACAAGAGCCCAGGATCTCTGTTATCTACCTGACAAAAGGGATTGAGATAGAAAGTGTTGCTGGCTTATTAGAATTTTCGTCATTTGATTTTACTGAGTTGTTGTCCAAAGACTACTATTATAATAGAAATTGTACATGGTTGTTTCATTTGAAAGCATTTGTTGAAATTATCTGGTATCGTTGCTTTTGGAAGGAATCCACTGATGTATCAACCGTTTCTCATTGAAACGTAGATACTAAAATGTGTGTTAAATACATGCATGCATTTATGCTTTGCTAGCATCTAGGAATCTTGCATTTTGGAGCTCAATTAAAAAAACCCACAAACCTGTGTATGCTTTGGTACATTGCTCTATGAAGCCCATTTACTTGGGACATGAGCTTTATCTGAATTCTGTGGATTTTTATAAGACACTTAAGAAGGGGGGACAATTCCACAGAAACTCAAAACATGCTTTTTTTTTGGTTTTCTGAAATAAATAATAATTTTGACATGTAACTGATACAAGTTCATTATTCTAGTTTCCTCCTATCTGCAAGCAAACAGTTTTCAGAGGAAGTTGGAGATCAGCATAAATTCCATGTCAAGTCATTCTATGACCGATAGCTTTGAATTAAAAAAAAAATCAAACCCCAAATCCCCTATTCCATAGTCTCTCAATATAAATAAACAGTATTTTCTTTGACGTTAAAAGAGGTTCCTGGTAGTTGTTGTGATCCTTTAGAGATGCCTGAGCTTCAGAAAACTGTATATTTGACCCTTGGTGGAGAAAATAATTTTGCTCTGAAGCTTTATCCTTGTGCTCATAAATTAAGGGTGACTGTAGCTGAGCAGTTACACCAGATACCAGGACTCTGGATCTGTTTATGTCAGAGCAGATCTAATTTGAACAGATTCTATAGGTTAAGTGGAATGTTTCTACAGTTAAATGTGCCCTAACTGGTTTTTGAATAGCAAGAAAATTGGAATAACTCACTAACGGGAGCTGCATGAATTTAGCTTGCTTTCTTTTTATTTTTTTTTCTTTGAGTTATATAACGGTATTGAAAGCAGATCCCCCCCCCAAAAAAAAATTGCTAATACATAACAGTAAGCTCTTTATTTCTTTACACTGAGTCTTATAAAAATAGAAAATAATTTTGTAATGTGTCCTGAAATTTGCTATTCCATTTGTACGGTTTGTTGAAAAATAACTGAATAACTGAGGTGAAGAAAAAGTATACTAGACTGAATTTTGTTTCCTCTCAGCTATGTGACCCATGATTTTGGAGAGGGAGCAGGAGCCATTCCTATCTCAGCCTTGCTTCTGGCTGAGATGAATTTGCAGTGGAACCAAATCACAGCATAAACAATTACCTGATCTAATTATCAATATTTACGCTGGCTAACTTCCTCAGTAGTGGGCAAAATGTCAGGTAACTCACAAAACCTAGAAGTAATTAAAATGTACTTAATGATTTTAAGGAAGAACATTATTCAAGCAATATGTCTCTTCCTGACATGTAACTTAAAATGTTGTGGATACAAATACTCCAGTCATGTGAGGAAAACAAAACCAGTGAGTTTTCATAACCTTCACTTTCAAAAACATTTTTGCATTGGAGGTAGTGTGGTTGTGTGGACTCCAGTCCAAGAAATAGTGATTCCAGTTTGCTCTTGACTTTGAGCAAATAACTAGCATGCTCTTTGCTCAGAAACTCTGGCCTAGAAGAGCCTAACTTCAGCTGTCCATATGCCATGATGCATGAAACTCTTCTTCCTTATCCTTTACAGTAATGCATGTTATTTACAGCATCTCTAGCACCACATTTGAGAATAATAAAGTATTTGAGTGTGCTAAAAATCAGACTGATTTCTTCCAAATGAAATCCTGTTCATTTTGTTAAGGACTATACCAGTTCTAATCCCGAGACTAAGGAAGAGTTATCCAGTCTTTTCTGTGGTTAATTTTTTTTTTTCAAGAGAGATTGCACTGTAGTTTTTAACTCATCATTATTTGAAAGAGGACTTAGTTTTATGTTTATACTTGTTTTAACTTTAAGAATATAATTTTTGGAAAGTGACATTGTAACAAAGAAAAACTTAGCATCACTGCTTAAACACACATTGATGCTTTTTAAAATTACAAATAGAGATACTATAAAATCTTTGAATTTGAAAAATATGAATAGATTTAGAATTTCAGTCCCAGGTCAAAAAAAGCTTGATAATTGGTGCTGGAAACCTGTTGGAATTTATTGTTATTGGATTGTGAAGTATACTGTGGAAATCAAATAGTAACAGTAGGGTAAACATTAAAAGTACTTAATAACAATCTTTCTAACGGATTACAGGATGCTACCATAGCACCAAATGAATTATCTCCTTACTTTTGGAGAAGGTAAAAATGGTCTTTGGTTAAGAGCAAAAATTATACTAGTTCATGTTCAAGTTATTTCATTGTGTTGTAAAAGGTTTCATGTAGTCTGCAATTAATTGAAAGAGGCAAATATAATTTTTATCCCCTTTTTAAAACTAAGATATGTAACAAAGTTGTTATATGCAGCAGTGGGAACAGAAAGTACAAGATATCCCAAACAGTGGAGATTGATCTCTCTCTCACACATCCATTTTGCTGCACAGCCTTTCCTCATTAACCTTAACTTAATGAGCTTTAATAAACTATATGGTGTCAGTATTTGATCATTACAGCACATTCTTTGGGATAGGCTATAGTATCTTGAAGTTTTAGACTTCACTATTACCTCAAAAATATCATTTAAAACTGAACAACTGTATGTAGTATCTTGATATCCTGTGCATTTCTGACATTTCAACTAGCAATTCGTGCCCACGAGGGTATCTACAGTGTATTATTGGTTAAAGGTAGCTGTCCATAAGGCTATTACTAACATATTATTGGCTAAACTACTGCACATGCTAAGAAACCAAGTTACACTAAAATTAACTATGTTGATAGTTCTCTTTCATTGTTATTCTTTCAGCTGGTACTCATTCCCACTGAACTAGCTGTTGTATTCCTTTCAGCTGGGCTTTGTTTATCTTTCAGTTCTCTGTTTCAAGGCCTTGTTAGAGTTGTTCAGTATCACAGCATCCAGGCCTTGTTCTGTGTAGTTTCTGTGTTGATAGAATCACGGACTGGTCAGTTCAACAACAGCCTCTGTCTCCCCATATGCAATCTCCTTCATGGGGTACAATTGCTGAAAAACAAATCAGATGAGTGATTCTAGTGCCTTTTGATATAAAGTCAGGAGGCATAGACATCCAAGCTATTACTTGCATCGCTCTCGTAAAGTCAGCATCAGTCAATTCTGGTAAAACAAGCAATCTTTGTAACAGGTGGTCATGCAATTAACAGTGCACTAAGTCCATTTTTGCATTCTCTAAGGCTAATTGTTTAAGCAACACTTACCTAGCAGCGATATTGTCTGCCTGCTTATTTAAGGCCTCTTGTAGTTTGTCTAGAAAAGTCATGTAAATAACACCATTTTCCAGATTTAACCCTTAATGTTCACTTCAACATAAGAGGCTGAGTTTGTAGGGACTAAGCCAAATATATTTCAGGGATTCTTATGGACTCAAATCCTTGTGAGACATGCTCTACAGAGTCAGCTTGGAACACAGCTGCTTTGAACAAAATTAAATACACTATCCAGCTATCCTTTGGTATTAATACTAGTGGAAATGGTGTTCATAACACTAGTGGAGACAGCATCCATACCCTTGCTTGAATCATTCCAGTACAGCCTGCATCTATGACCCCAGGTAAAACAAAGATTCCCAACCAAATTACTGATAATCATTCTAATTACAAGGCAGTAAAGCCACCCCCAAATGGTGCTTTTACGTTTCATGGTATTGTGTGAAGTGCAGACGATTGCAGCACAACTGTGATGGTGGTGATCACATCTGTCTCAGTGCTGCCTCTGGTTCTTGCTCTGAGGTGTGAGCTGCTGCTTGCCATGGAGGCATCTGTGTTGGTACATGCCTCCGAACCATGCTTTGCTCCTGGTTTTCCAACAATACTGTCTCATTCATATCCCATTTTGATCTACACCAACTGGCAAAATGTTTGCCCTTTCCACACCAAGGGCAGATTTTAGGCCCTCTATCCTGGCATTGCGTGTGGCAGTCTCTTTTAAAATGTCTCTCCTTGCCGCGTCTCTGACAGAATGTATTTCTGTCCCAGATTAGAGTCAGGGCAGCAGCTACCAGCTGTACTTGATAGGTAACTGATCCCAGCTGTTATTGTAGGAGTTTTCAGACCACACCATATCTTTCTATATTTGTCATTAGGATTTTTGATCACTGATTGCAAAATTAAGGCTTCTGTAACTGCTCAGTTGTCTACCTGCTTGTTGAGCACATCCTTTGATCTATCTATAAACACCATATACGGGTCATGCCTGTTTCAATTTTTCAACATCCGGTATCTTTATAAGTGTTTGATAAAACAAAAAGCCGCATCTGTTGTAAAATTGCATTATTTAAACTGTCTTGATTCTTGAACTGCTACCAACGTTGTTTAATTGAGCCATTTCTTATTGTATCTGTTAACAGTCCCTTCTGTAATCATAGAATCACCAGGTTGGAAAAGACCCGCCGGATCATCAAGTCCAACCATTCCTATCGGGCACTGCTCTCAGCTCTCCACCCCTCTCCAGTATTATTGGTTAAAGGTAACTGTCCATAAAGCTATTACTAACATATTATTGGCTAAACTACTGCACATGCTAAGAAACCGAGTTACACTAAAATTAACTATGTTGATAGTTCTCTTTAATTGTTTTGCTTTCAGCTGGTACTCGTTCCCACTGAACTAGCTGTTGTATTCCTTTCAGCTGGCCTTTGTTTATCTTTCAGTTCTCTGTTTCAAGGCCTTGTTAGAGTTGTTCAGTATCATAGCATCCAGGCCTTGTTCTCTGTAAAATGTTCCAACACAATCCCAGTGAAGCAGTGAAGAAGGACAGACAGGAAAATGGGAGGCATTCACATACACACACACAGAGCTGTGGGTTTTTTTGGTTTTGTGGGGTTTTTTTTGTTTGTTTTGTTTTTCTTGAGGTTTGCATATTTGCCAAACGTTCTCAAGATTTAAACTGTTTCTGCTGGACACCATCTTTTTGTCAGAATTAGCCAAATTATATAACTGCGCGCTTTGTAAATTTTCCAAACCCCATCTAAGGGCATCCCCTTTTTCATGCCATGTATTTTAACATTTTGCCTGCTGCAGCCTTCCAGTCCAAAGCTCCTAGGTGAATTCACCTGTTTGCCGACTTAGGTGACATTTGAGCTGAAAGGTTTCAGAGACCTATTTCTAGGGTCCCATCTGGGCTAAACCCTAGGTTCAGAGTGTCTCCAAAGAGTAGGAGGACATGGGATAAAGGAACTATTGGCCAATTATGCCTTTACCCATTCCCAAATCCTGAAGTATTCTTCACATGCTGTCTGTGCAACAGCTAATTTGGTGATGTTCCAGGCAAGCCACCTCTTTTCTTCTGGCCATGGACCCCTTCTGCAACTCAGCAAAAGTTACCACACAAATCCATTCTCTCAGACCCATAATTTTAGACGTGCGCATGTGTCTCTAAGTCATCCAATGAAGGGATGTTAGTGTGCCCTGCCTCCTTGCTCTCTCCTTGGGGAGCTCATCTTTCCACCTGGCGGGGGAGGAACTTTACTGCAGGGCACTGTAACAAGTCCATGATATCGACCATGCTAGTAAGAGATTAGATCTCGCAACAGGGCTGAGGATGGGAGTGTTACACATTCTGCAGGAACTTAAACAAAATCATCATTGGCATTATTATGCCAGATGTTTTGATCCCATACTGTTCGTCATGCCCTGTGGTAATACTGTCCAGTGATATCTTTCCATGGGTTTGTTTCAGTACAGCATGTACTGAAAAAGCAAAATACTTAAAGTCGTCTGGATGTAGGGGGATTGCAAAGAAACAATCTTTTAGATCTATCATAAAAAGGTACCAATCAGCAGTTAACATAGTTGGATTCGGTAGTCTGGGCTGCAAGGCACCCATCAGCTGCATTACTGCTTTTATAGATCTTAAATCATGCAGTAATCACCATTTCCTGGACTTTTTATGAATGATAAATATGGGATTATTCCATGGACTATTAGATTGAACAATATGTCCAGCTTCTAATAATTCTGCTACTAAATGTTGCAGTTGAACAAGTTTTTCCCCTTTAAGAGGCCACTGATCACCCCAAACAGGTTTAACAAACAGGAGAGTTTGAGCAGGGGCTTTAGGTCAGTGACCTTTAAGATAAATTTGTTTCTGTAGAAGCGATAGATACATTCCATTGCTTTAGTAAAACTCTTCCCCATAAATTTATCGATGTTGGCATTACATATGGTTGAATCCATGCTCATAATTTTCTGGTCCTGTCACTGGTAATAGTTTGGCACTCTTCATAGGAATTTGTATCCCACCTATGCCTGTAACAGTAGTGAAAACTACATCGAGAGGCCACTGAGGAAGCCATTCAGTCTGAGAAATTATAGAAACATCAGCTCCAGTACCCAACAATCCTGTAAATGTCTTTTCCTGAATGTTAATTGCAAGTGTAGGGTGAGGGAAGAGGGTAACAAAATAATTTGTGCAACCTTCTGATTTATTGGTATGTAGCACGGGACTTGAAAGGCAGCTAGCATTATCTGCATCTGACCTATATAGTCTGAGTCAATAATTCGATGACAAAAAAACCCCTTTTTTTTAAATACTCGAACACCCTACAATCAGTCCTACATATCCCATTGATACAGGTCCACACATATTAGTTCCTACAGTTTGAAATTTACGTGGTTGCAAAGGAATTACTTCTGAGACAGTTGCCAGATCCAATCCGGCACTGCCTGTTGTAATGGCTGAAAGGTCGGAGATTATGTATCTATCAGAAGTGAGGCATGGGCATATTGTACAGGAGCATTCCATACCCTGTTGGTTTGAGGGGCACTGGGCTGTGCGCCCCTCTTCCCGTTTCCAGAGAGGAGTTGCCCATTTTTGTCAAATTTAGCTTTGCATTCATTAGCCCAATGACATCCTTTCTGACATCAGGGAAAAGCTGTGTAGGTTTTTTATTTTTAGGCATCTGCCACTTGTAAGGACAGTCTCTGCTTATGTGTCCTTGTGTTCCACAATTAGAACATTTAACAGTGTTCTGATTAATTTGCAATTGAGATAATGCAGCAGCGAGAAATGACACACTGCGAATTTCAATACCAATGTTTTGACATACTTTGATATATTCTCCTATGCCAGTTGCTTTTCCTTTCACTGCTTGACAGTGACTGTTAGCATTTTCAAAAGCAAACTCTTCATGACATGGGGGTGTGTGTGTGTGGGGGGGGTGTGTGTCTCTGTTTTAAGGGTGAATCTCTGTTTTGGGCGGGGATCACTGTCACCGAAGGTCTCTGTGGGAGCAACGCCAAGTATATGGAAGATTAATTGGGACTAAGATAAAGCATGAAGCTGGTACCAACCATATCAGAAAAAAACATTATTAAAAAGACCAGGTGTTACGAACTAGACACAAAAGATGACGCATCTTGAATGGGTGAGAAGGTCAGGCTGGAGAAAACTGCCTGGGAATAAGTGAATTGGAGATATGGCTGAGAACAGTCACGAGAGTGTGGAATAGACAAAACCAAAAACATCCTGTTTGTCTGAAGGTTGGAAAACCGAGGAACTGTAAAATGATCTGCCTGAATGAAAGAAGCCAATGGTGGTAGTAGTACTTTCTTAATGTGACTTCTGTATGCCGTGCTGTTTAAAAGAATATAGAGAAGTCTGCAAGGTCTGCATCTCGTCCATCGCCACAGGGGTCTCTGTTTCACTCTTCCATAAAGGGATCGGTAGGTGCTGTAGGCAATGTAGGAGTTAACAGCAGTGGAGGTGGGAGTTTTGACAGAGCGGGAGGGAATATTTCTAAGGGCTGAGGAGGTAAAGGTAATGGAGGGTATAAGTCTAGTTCCTCCTCTGGGTTAACCAGCTTGGGATCAAAAGGGTCTTCAGTTTCTGAGCAATTTTGGGCTTTTCTAAACTGATCACATTTATTTTTGGCTTTCATCTCTATCTTTTTTAACAGTAGTCCCTGATGATTTGAGATGTCCTAATGCAGAGTATAAGAATTACCATGTCACAAGAACAGAATCAGGGATTTGAGCACCTGATGATTTACGTGCCTGTAAACATTCCCCTACTCGCTCCCAAATAGTGCTATCAAAAGAACTGTCTGCCGGGAACCAGTCACAATGCTCTTTTACCAGTAATCATAATTGTGTTAAATGTTTTTCAGTTTCTCTATAGCCAGCAGCATACAATACTTGTTGCGGTACTTTCAAATATATCTTGTGCCATTGCAAAAGTGTTTGTCCCATTGCGATACGATCCCGTAGCTTACCCGTTCAACAGGTGCTACTGCTCCTATTTAAGGAAAGTAGCCACAAAATTTCTGAAAAAATGAACAAACTCACCCTTCGGATCAACATTTACCCAGAAGAGGCTCACACGGGGCACCTTTCAGGATATGCAGACCTCGCAGTTTTCTCTAAGCATATTCTTTTAATCAGCATGGCATACAGGGGTCAAATTAAGAAAGTACACTCTGACTGCACTTGTTCAGGCAGATTTTTTTTATACAGATCTTTGGTTCCTGAACTAAGGAGACAAACAGGATATTTTGTTTTGTCTATTCCACACTCTCGTGACAGCCATATCTCCAATCCACTTATTCCCAGGTGTTTTTTTCCAGCCTGGCCTTCTCACACATTCAAGATTCATTATCCTGTGTGTCTAGTTCAGAACAGCTGGTCTTTTTAATAATGTTTATTCTGATATGCTTGGTACCAGCTTCATGCTTTATCTTAGTCCAAATTAATCTTCCATATACTTGGCATTGCTCCCACAGGCCGTTAGAAGGTTTCATATTTAAATCTTACAGTCCAGACTTCAGTAAAACTATTTTGAAAGGAATTTTCTTTTTTTGAGTGCAATTTCATTAACTTCTTAAAACACTGTTAACTTGTCAGGATTTCTTTCTTTTTTCAGCTATGGGTCTTTTCCTGTAACGTTGCAGTCTGATGAACCTTCTTGTGGTACAAATAAACAGCAGCCCCTTGAAAGATTGCATAGCACACATTTGCAGAGTTTTAAGCTGCAATAGTCAAGATATTTATGCATTTTTGTCAGGATGCCATTCATCCTCTTTCAACTTTAAATTCCATGCAGACAGATCTTTGGTAAATGTATCTGTTGTTTGGTTTGCCAGAATTTCTACTTGGTGTATGAGAGAGGTACTGTTCTGGGCAGAAGAGATTCCAGGGCAGACTTCACCAATGTGGATAGAGCAACTGGAGGCAGAAGAGGGGTAGAGCCTCAGTATTTGTGGGGTTTGGTGATGTTTAAAACTCTGGACTGAAGGAACTGTGGGATTGGGGCAAAACGTGGAAATTCTGGGAGAAAAGGGAGCATGTGGTTTAAGAGATCAAAATTGGGAGCAGCAGATATCTGGCCACTGGAGAGAGGCATGGGAATTTGATGGCAGGGAATCTAGGGCAATGGGAAGAGTTGGAGGGGCACTGGTTAGAGGGGACTGGAGTTCACTGTAACAGTCCTTGTCTGTTCGCTTCTGAATGCTGGATGTGAGGGCGATCTGGCTGCGACATCTGTCACCCCATTGATCGCCAGGGTTGATCTGACTGATCTGGCTGACTAGACGGGTGTCCCCTTCCTCCCTCACTGCTCCATGTGCGTCCCTCATGAAGCTGCGCGCTCGGTCAAAGAGGACGATCTTCCCCGATAGAGGCGAACTGTTCATCAGTCCAAGGGTATATGGTACCTGCGCTCCCCTGCTAGAACCTCCAAACAAGCTCAAGGTCCATTTGTAGGAGAATGTAGGGTAGTCAAGCTTCCAAGTCTGCAGACACATCCAAGTGAGGCACTGCACGGGGCAGTCTGCCATTGTTTCAGTCAACACGTCTTCATGAAAGGCAGGTCTTGCCAAACAAACCTGATGGGCTTCTATGATAAAGTGACTAGACTAATGGATGAGGGAAAGACTGTGGATGTAGTCTTCCTGGACTTCAGTAAAGCCTTTGACACAGTTTCTCACAGCATTCTGCTTCGGAAACTGTCAGCCTCTGGCCTGGACAGGCGCACACTCTCCTGGGTGGAAAACTGGTTGGATGGCCAGGCCCAGAGAGTGGTGGTAAATGGCGTTAACTCCAGCTGGAGGCCAGTGACAAGTGGGGTTCCCCAGGGCTCAGTGCTGGGTCCAGCCCTGTTCAGTGTCTTTATCAATGACCTGGATGAAGGCATTGAGTGCACCCTTAGCAAGTTTGGGGATGACACTAAGCTGGGTGGAAGTGTTGATCTGCTGGAGGGTAGGGAGGCTCTGCAAAGGGATCTGAACAGGCTGGACCGCTGGGCTGAGACCAATGGCATGAGGTTTAACAAGGCCAAATGCCGGGTCCTGCACTTGGGGCACAACAACCCTATGCAGTGCTACAGACTAGGAGAAGTCTGTCTAGAAAGATGCCTGGCGGAGAGGGACCTGGGGGTGTTGGTTGACAACCGACTGAATATGAGCCAGCAGTGTGCCCAGGTGGCCAAGAAGGCCAATGGCATCTTGGCTTATATCAGAAACAGTGTGACCAGCAGGTCCAGGGAGGTTATTCTCCCTCTGTACTCAGCACTGGTGAGACCGCTCCTCGAATCCTGTGTTCATTTCTGGGCCCCTCACCACAAGAAGGATGTTGAGGCTCTGGAGAGAGTCCAGAGAAGAGCAACAAAGCTGGTGAAGGGGCTGGAGAACAAGTCTTACGAGGAGCGGCTGAGAGAGCTGGGGTTGTTTAGTCTTGAGAAGAGGAGGCTGAGGGGAGACCTTATTGCTCTCTACAACTACCTGAAAGAAGGTTGCAGAGAGGAGGGAGCTGGCCTCTTCTCTCAAGTGACAGGGGACAGGACAAGGGGGAATGGCCTAGAGCTCCTCCAGGGGAGGTTCAGGCTGGACATCAGGGAAAAATATTTCACGTAAAGGGTCATTGGGCACTGGAACAGGCTGCCCAGGGAGGTGGTTGAGTCACCTTCCCTGGAGGCATTTAAAAGACAGATGCATGAGATGCTGAGGGGCATGGTTTAGTGTTTGATAGGAATGGTTGGATTCAATTATCCTGTTGGTCTTTTCCAACCCTGTGATTCTGTGAATTGTATGGAAATGGGAACAAACTGTTTGATTCTGTGGAAATCCCTTTCCGGTTTGGAAATATCGTAACCTTTTATTTAAATTCAACAAATTTTATTTGCATTTTTCAAAATCATTGTTGTGAGGTCAGTTGTTTCATTGGTCTTTGCAAATTGGCTTCAGACACACACACAGACAAAATTCTTGGGGGAGAGGTGGAGAAATACTGTTTTTACTTCTATGTAACCAAAGCATGGAGCAAAAATGAAACAAATTTAACGTTTCTTTCCCTTGCATAAATATGTTTCCAGTTGTGTCTTGAGGTAAAAGAATATGAGGATTCTACAAATTAAATGATTGATTTTAAAGCAGTATTGAAAAAAGAAAGCAAATAAAATAGTTTCCATGATGGTGTCTGTTGAAGGTGTTCCTGCAGAGCCCTGCTGAAGTCAGTGCAGCTTTACATGGGCCAGACCTTGGCATTCTTTCCCTTTCCAGTCTGCTCAGCACTGGGAGAGATATTACTATCCATCTTTAATGCCAAACACCAGCCTTTGCACCCTGCCTGGGCTGCTTTATGCCAAAGTTTGCAAGTTGTGAGTCAACTGAAGCTGTTTTCGTTTTCTTTTCAGTCTCCCATATACTAGCAGACTTGTGAAAATTTTACTATATAATTTCATTAGACAAGAAAGAAGCCCTCCTCCAGGGACCTATGTCCTCCAGCAGCAAATAGAAGGAGGAGGACTGCTTTACAGAATTGTATCTGGGGTGGCAAGTCAGTCTTATTTTCTATAAACCATATTTCAAACCTTATGAAGTATTGCCTTCAATGTGATCTCTCTTTCAAATGCTCCTGTAGCTCATTTTTTGCAACAAGTGATACCAATGTGCATGCTTAGTTTAGAAAAGTTGTCAACAGACCTGCTTGGATTGTAATCATATACAATCTATCTCAAGATGGATTTGAAGCTGTCGTTGAAGAGTAGCAATGAACAGGTTGAGAGCTTGTGGGTCAGAATTAAAGACAGAGGAACCAATGGGAACCTTGTGGTTGGTGTATACTACAGGCCATCCAATCAAGGAGAACTGTAGTGATTGAGGCAAGGACTCTGCCAAGGTCAGAGCGAAATCACTTTATTGTGTAAAGGCGAAGCCTTATGTAGTGTTTCTCTACCTAGCTAGCAGCTACTCCAGTGAATTTCCACTTCTAAAGATCCCAAGACTACAGTGATAAAGTGCAACGACTACTTGCTACCGATGTGCCCCTTATCTTCATGTTTTCCTTGTTCATCTTATGCATACTTTTCTTACTATCCCACAGGTCTTGGTAATGTTTCCAAGGTCTCAAGCTAGCGAGCATGAGAGCATCGGCTGCTTGCTCTGTGCTTGCTGCTGATACCATGCATACGTGAGGGCATCGTCTGTATTACCCTGCATATGCGTGGCGATGGAATCTTCAATGCCCACATCTCCCCCTTCTTTGTTTACAATCATCACAGCCTTCAAAGAACTATCAGTTGCTCGTTGTACAATTCGCAGAAAACATGGTAAACACATGATTATGCATAGAAATATCTTACAACAGATGCACAGAAATATACTAATAGAAAGCAAAGCGATATTGATTAAAGCTTTTAGCTAGCTCTTCAATCCCTATCCACCAAACAAGTTTTCCAACCTAAAAATACCATCATCCATCTTCAAACCCCCTGTCCCGTCCATGAGTGCCGATACAGCCCCATAAATCGACCGAGAATGGCCACCCAAATTCACATAACACACTCCCTCAAATTCACATAACCATGTCCATTCACTAGCAACAAAAGTCAACTGCCACACAACCCTGCAGCATCGCATGTCCTGCAGAATCGATGTCACCCGCCAGCCGTGCCAGAATCTCCTATGTCATGCTCCTGGAAGAAACAGGCCTGCTGCAATTGTTTCCTCACGTTTCCACAGCTGCACACCATCATTACAGTCACTGGTGAACGCATGCAAAGATCGTCCCCTTTTCCGATGACTCAAACCAGAATGATCAAGTATCCTTGATGTATTAGATGTAAGTGTGGTTAATCGTGCTAGGGCACACGGACCTCCCATAATGCTCGATGGTAAACCTGCCCAAGCTCGATCACCACACACCCACTGGCACACAAAAATTTGTCTGATTCAGAGTTTTTGCTAATAACATCCAAATATTCTTACTGCAGATAGGGGGAAACAAACCTTTCCCTATCCCCAGCATTACTGCTGTCCAAGTTAGAATTGCTGTCATCTTCATCATGATTACCATCTCTGTTCAAATATAGACGGACACACTGCGCTAGCATCCACTTGGGTCCTTGACCTGTGGAAACACAAGCATATACTCGGCCCCATGTTCCCATCGGACTGATTCCAAAGATTTTAGCAATACCTTGTCTCCTTCCTTGTTGAGTTGTTGACCCTCTGTTTGTAAAGACAAAAAATGCCTTACTGTAGGTGATTGTTCTACTCCCTGATTTCCTCACACATTTAAAGAATTTAATACATATAGTGCTTTCCCTAATCTGTTCTGTGGTGTTTCACCATTCATTCCCCCTGATGATGCCGTTCAAAGGCTCTTACCACTGTATATAATTCTATTTGTGTTAATCCTTCTATTTCATGCACTTAATTTGCCCACTGCCCGTTTTCTTTCCACGTTAGTTCTGCTCTGCCTGTTTTTCCTGAACCATCAGTAAATACTGTAATGCCGTCAACTGGTCGCTCTCTACATAAGGGCTTCTGTTCTATTTGTAATGTCAGTAAAGAGGAAAACAAATTATGACTTGGAATCATAGAATCTCCAGGTTGGAAGAGACCCACCGGATCATTGAGTCCAACCATTCCTATCAAACACTAAACCATGCCCCTCAACACCTCATCCACCCATGCCTTAAACACCTCCAGGGAAGATGACTCAACCACCTCCCTGTGCAGCCTGTTCCAGTGTCCAATGACCCTTTCCGTTAAAATTTTTTTCCTAATGTTCAGCCTAAACCTTCCCTGGCGGAGCTTGAGGCCATTCCCTCTTGTCCTGTCCCCTGTCACTTGGGAAAAGAGGCCAGCACCCTCGTCTCCACAACCTCCTTTCAGGTAGTTGTAGAGAGCAATGAGGTCTCCCCTCAGCCTCCTCTTCTCCAGGCTAAACAACCCCAGCTTTCTCAGCCGTTCCTCATAAGGCCTGTTCTCCAGCCCCTTCACCAGCTTTGTCGCTCTTCTCTGGACTCGCTCCAGAGTCTCAACATCCTTCTTGTGGTGAGGGGCCCAGAACTGAACACAATATTCAAGGAGCATAGACTTGGTAAGTAGATATCAATACTTCCTGAATAGTCTGTTAAGGCTACTTGCAAATTCAAACTATTTGCCATGTACCACACAACATATTCCTTTGTCATCGGGACATAAATGATTGTTGGGTCATGGCCTAATAGCTGAAGACTTCTTTTTCTTCCCTTGGTGATTATCATTGTAATCATCTCATGTAGAGGATTGGTTAAGAAGGAAAGGGCATCAGGACGCTGGCTCTTTAAGGCTTGGTATTGTGGCAGCGCCTCAATCTCGGAATAACCTTGACATTTAGAGGAAGTTGGCTTGTAGCAAGGTGAAGTGGGTAATGTAGCAAGCAACACAGCTAAACGCAAGGCAGGAACAAGAACAGAGCATGCTTGGCAACTGCTACCAATGGGCACCTAGTGCGTAGTAACTGCTAACCAATTAGTGCGTGAATAGTGGACACAGACCAATAGGCACCTTACGTGTAGACTGTAACACGGTGTATAAAAATGGGTGGAAAACACGTAATAAAACGGAGCAAGATTCTAAACTCAAATTGGGTGTGTGTCTTGACTCTGGCCGTCTCTCCTTGCAACAATCTCAAACCTAGTTACTATTGTTTTCTGAGGTTAATGTGGTAAATATATCCACTGAACAATTCATAATGAATCTTTTGAATTTTCCTCTGTCCATTGGCCTAATATCCCATTCATCGTTGTAAAAGTACCAGAGCCCAGCAGTTGCTGATCTGATAAGGGACACTGGAATGCAGATTGTTCTTCAGAAATTGGCATTCCCCTAGAGAGATAAAATGGTTAAATCCTGTGGTCAGCTCAAGAAAGAGCTGAAAAGAAAAAAAAACCTTCACATTCAGGGAGGTGCGGGAATGAAACGACGAGATGGACTCCAGATAGATGTAAAGCGGAGACCTTTATTATTGCAACTTACAGGTTTATATACCTTTGCTCATCTGTCCACGTGCTTCCCGTAGCATCCTGATTGGCCCAGGCCTATTGTCCACTCGCTTGCTATCACCAGCTTCAACATTTGGTTGGTTGACCTCCAAAACCCCACACGCTGCCCCTAAATGCTGTCTCCACCCTGATTTGCATCTCTCATGTTCACCTCTTTGTTCAGCTTCCCGCTCTTACAACCCAAGATCAGTTCAAGGACCCCAAGTCAAAAGTATCCAACCGGTCTACCTTGCTATCACCGATTCCTACATTTCCCCTTTTTTAATTTCAAACAACTAAATCTCTCTTGACAGTTGTTTCTAACATTTTCCAACAACATTGCATAATACATGGTATAACTAACAACAATACACACATTAACAACATGAATCCTATTTTAATAACTTGCTGTAGCCATCCAGTAATGCCTATGAGGTACGTTCTAAGGGGGTCACTAGGTGTCACCATAGAAAGGCAAAAATCTGTTTGGCTGGTCTGGTTTGCCCATGTTACCCACATATTTTGTCGCGGATCAATTCAAGTTATTATCCCATCCCCAGCATTAAACAACAGTACGATTCCCAATATTACAAGTTGGAATGATTGTCTTCCTCTTCAAGTCTTGATGCCTTGTCTTGTGGGAGATATGGGCAGACCGCTTGTGCTGGTATCCATCATGGTCCAGTATCTGTTAGAACACAAGCGTACCCACGTCCCCATACCAACAATTCAAATGGTCCTTTCCAAGTTTGAGCTATCAAATTTCTTATCTGTACTGGTAGTCGTTGATTACTTTCCAGAGACATGTGTACAGGTTTTCCAAAGTGTACCTCAACTCTGGGTTTATCAAACGGTCCTAAATTTAAATTTAGGATTAATTAAATTTAAATTTCCATTCGTTGAACTAAACCAACAACATAAATAGAATCTGATACCACATTAAGTGGTATCTGTCGCCACGTTTCAAAAGCTAAAATGACGCTGCTAATTCTGCCAGTTGTGGTGATCCTTCAGTTGTAGTCATTTTTTCATGCCAGGCGTTATCACTATACCAAGTAACTACCACCCGGCCTGTTTTCCCTGAACCATCTGTAAAGACAGTTAAGCCTTGGACTGGCTGGTCTTGACACAATGTTTTTTCGAGAATCTCTATTTGTTGACCAAAGTCACATAATTTATGAGAGGGTAAATGGTTGTTTACTTGTCCGGTAAAATCTTCTAGTGATGCCTGCAATTCAAAGCTGTTCTGAATGCTCCATTGCAAATAATCTGTTGTTATTGGCAAATATATTGTTGCGGGGCTTTGGCCACTGAGTTCCGTAAGTCGAGTTTGCCCCTTTTTTATTAAAAGAGCAAACATTTCTATGCGAGTGACTAAAGTTGTGTGTGGTTGGTGTGGTAAAAAGATCCATTCAATTATTTGAAGAGGGTCTGATTGATGTTGGTCCCACTGACCAATAATGGCTATTGGTTGTGAGGGTTGATTACATTAATAGATGTTAAATGGTAAATTAGGGTCGTATCGATAAACTTGTCGCTGGGAGATAAGTTGTTCAATTTGTTTAGTTGCTTTGTGCGCTTCGGCTGTCAGCTCTCGTGGTGCTGTTAAGTTCTGTAGATCCTTTTAAAAATTCAAATAAAGGGTGCATTAACTCATTTGAAATTCCTACTGTAGTACGTATCCAGTTGATGTTCCCAACAAGCTGCTGAACATCATTTAGAGTCTTGACGTTTTTGTTCAGCTGAACTTGCTGTGGTTGGACAGAACGGTCAAAAATAATGTTTCCAAGATATTTCCAGGGTGCCATTGTTTGGATTTTTTCTGGTGCAATTTGCAATCTTCGGTTTTGCAAAAAGGCTCTAACATCATGCATACTGGCCATGAGTGTTTCTGTCTCTTGCCCTGCAATGAGGATGTCATCCATGTAATGGTAACATATTAATTGCGGATATTTTTGTTGAAAAGGTTGCAGAGCTAGTGCCACATATGCTTGACAGATGGTTGGAGAGTTTTTCATTCCTTGTGGCAGTACAGTCCATTGATAACAATGCTGTGGTTGAATTTTATTGATTGTTGGGATAGAAAATGCAAATCTTTTACTATCCTTTGGATGTAATGGAATAGTGAAAAAACAGTCCTTTAAGTCAATAATAATTATGTCCCATTGTTTCGGTATCATTGTCGGTCACAGAAGACCAGGCTGAAGTGGTCTCATATCTTCCAAAATATGGTTGATTGCTCGGAGGTTGTGTAAAAGCCTCCACTTGCCCGATTTCTTTTTGATTCCAAACACAGGTGTGTTCCAAGGGCTGGTTGAAGGGATAATGTGTCCCTGTTCTTCTTGTTCTGCTATCAACTGTTCTAGGGCAGCTAATTTTTCTGTCAATAGGGGCCATTGGTCCATCCATACAGGTTGCTCTGTTTTCCACGTTAAAAACACCGTCCATTGCTGTATCCAGGGAAGAGCTGGGTGAGGATGGTCTGCAGTGCTTTGTTCACTTGCATGGTGTAGTTCTTGCTGAGGGCAGCAGCCCCAGGGCGGCAGTGGCGGCTGCGGAAGAGGGCCTGGCCTGCGCCCCGGCCTGCACCCCAGGCTGGAGCCGGCTCTGCAGCAGAGGCGCTTGGCCGGCCGAGGTTTTGCAAGGCTGCCGGTTCACAAAACATTCCCCACTTTTGTTGCCATAATAATTTTTGTGTGGGTGTCAGGATCATTGCGGCGAGCTGTTTACAGTCAAAAGGTGTAATTATATTACCTGACAGTACGTTCTCCAAAAGGGATTGAGCATAGGGAGAGGTAACCCCACGTGGTAACAGTTTTCCTCAGCTCCTTTATCAAATCCCAGTTAAAAGGAGCCCACTCATTGGGTGCATTCTGGCATATGATAACTGGGAATGCAGAGGGAAGATGATGTCCGTCCGCCAATGCATCACGCTTTATCTTCTCCCAGTTATAGGCAGGATTTTTGGGTGTCAACTCTGAGTCATCTAAGGGGTTAAAATCAAGGGGCGCAACCACAGGAGATGCCCTCGGTGTGCGTTGGATTAGATCAATTAAGGATTGTTCTGACTCTGATGGGCAGTTAGAGTTGGAATGGCTTGCAGCCTTTTCCCCTTCCCAAGCAGCAATTGTGTCCTTAACTAAATGCCAAGTCGTCATTATAGAGGTAGCATTAGCATCACCACGAGAAGCTGCCTCCCAGATTAAATTGCCCGCTTCTGTCCATGCTTTTGGTCGGAATACTAGGCCACCATCCGACGGGGCTCCGTTGTTGTGAAGCCATTTCAGCAAAATGCGTAAATTAGTCTCATCATATTTGATTCCTCTCTTTTGAAGGAATTGGAGCAGTAACTTAACTATTGCCTCTTGCTCTGATGATGCACCCTGCCCCACGATTACTCAGCTCCTCACCTGTCGTCTTGACGGTGATGCCCGGGAATGTGTGAGGAGTCAGTTGGTCCTGCCGATGATCCTGTCGGAGCTGAGATTCCTGCCGGACGCTGATCACGTTGAAATACCCTATCAAATCGGGGTCACCATTTTGCGGGAATGAAACAACAAGATGGACTCCAGATAGATGTAAAGCGGAGACCTTTGTTATTGCAACTTACAGGTTTATATACCTTTGCTCATCTGTCCACGTGCTTCCCATAGCATCCTGATTGGCCCAGGCCCATTGTCCACTCGCTTGCTATCACCAGCTTCAACATTTGGTTGGTTGACTTCCAAAACCCCACAGCTGCCCCTAAATGCTGTCTCCACCCTGATTTGCATCTCTCATGTTTGTTATGGTTGAATTGAAACAACCAGAGTCCAAAAGTGGATCGATTGATTATTTATTTAGATAGGAAAACAAAAGCAGCGCTGGGTGGCCAGGGAGTCGCAGCTCCACCAAGGCTCGCAAATTCAGGTAAGTTGAGCAGCCCCTTTTATCCCCCCCCCCACCCCCCAAGTTGGTTTCGACACTTCAGAAAATGCCCCTTGGTTTCTTCTGTGTAAGTGGCTTTCCTCACTTGTTTGCTTCAGGCGATTTCGAAGGGCTTGGTTGCAAAATCAGTAGATACAAGGCACACATTCTCATGGAAACCTTTAGCATTTGTTTAGGATAGCTTTGTCGTTTTGCCTTTCTTGTCAAACAGGATGTTCTTGTACTTCGGAACAAAAAGACCATCGTTGCTCATTTAGTAGGCCTGATTGGCAAATTACTCTCTGTTACCCATTACAATCCCCCCTTTCTTTTGTTTACCCGTAATTTGCCGATCAAACCTGGGTAATACTTACATTTTCGTTGGGTGAAATTGTCATTTCGAGTTCCGACTACTTCATCACCATTAATTGTACCTTCTCCAACCTGCTTTTAACAAAGGTTACAAGTTTATTAATAACACAAGGTCCAAAGGCAAGAGCCAGTAGCAACATGATGAGAGGTCCTGCCAAGGTAGAAATCAAGGTGGTTAGCCATGGTGATTGATTAAACCAAGACTCATACCAGGTGGACTGGGCCTTTCATTCTCGTTTTCTCTTTTCTAATCCTTCTCTTAATTTAGCCATCGAATCTCTGACTACTCCGGTATGGTCAGCATAAACCCAACATTCTTCACCTAAAGCAGCACACAATCCTCCCTGTTGTAAAAACAAAAGATCCAAGCCCCTTCGATTTTGTAAGACTACCTCTGATAGTGAGGTTAGTGATTTCTCTAGGTAAGAAATAGATTTCTCTATTCGGGCTAGGTCCTCATCTACCGCAATTCTTAGGGAAGTTAGGCCTTGATGTTGTTGGACCAACGAGGTTATCCCAGTGGCAGTCCCTGCAACCCCCAAACCAAGTAGGGTAGCCAGAGTGATTGCTGTTATTGGCTTTCTTTTACTAATTTTATGTCCCAAATGGTTCCAGTGTAAATGCATGGATTTTCCTCATGTAGGAGGATTCTAGGTATCACAGTAACCTGCACACAGAATTCTGTTCCTTTGAGGACAGCAATAGATAAACACAGTGTCAATCCAGTTATGGAACATACCCACCAGGCTCCCGGACTTGGTAAAACCCATTTGACATCATGTGTAAAATTTTGTGTATGGTTGGCACATAGCACATTCGGCTTTATTTTTCCCACACACCAACCCCTTCCTTGAACTTGTTGGAGGGTTATCCCAACTTTTCATTCTTGCCAATTACATTCGGGAGGATTGTCCTCTATAGAGGTATTAAAAGGAGATGTTATGGCCATTCCTTCATAAAAAGGGGGTTTTATGTCATAGCATAAACAACAAGAATTTGTAAAGGTGGGATTGGTGGTGTTCAGAGCCTGATAGGCCGCTCGCATCACAGGCCATAAAGGTTCACTTTCTTCTATTTTACTGGAAACCTTTAGAGGTGCCGGGGCCATGAAATTCTCCTGCCCATTAGTTGGTGAGATCGTACTTGTGGCAGTGTTGGCTTGTTGCTTCTTTTTCTTTTTCTTTCCTTTTGCAATAATTCGATTTGGCCCTACTGGTTGTGACTGGTTTATTATTGGATTCTTTTGAATCATGATCATAGTCCCTCTGTCAGTTCCTGGTTCCCAGAACCTCACGCCCCACACTTTCCCTGTTATCCAACCGTTATTACCTGGGTCGAGTATGCTTACTATTAAATGTTTGCATGTACTCGAATAACTAACACCTCCAGAGTAATCATACTTAGGTGGCTGGCACTGGGGAGGTCCCCACTTAATTTGAAGAAATTTATCTCTAGAATCTATACCCCAATCAGTTTTGGAGGCTATTGTTTCACAGCCCCAATAGGCACAATAATATTGTCCAGGTTGATTGCAATAGCTTTTCCCGGGATTTGAGCTTGGACACCAATAGGTGCATTTTAAATTTGTGGCTTCCATATTATATAATCTATCAGGATTACATTTCTGACCCAATATTTGTTTAAATAAATCACAATTAGTAACAATAAATTCTGGAGCGCCTGCAGCGACATTCATTTTTATCACTTCCGAATCCTCCAGTCGAGCTAAGATCCACTTGAAAGGTTGGTGAGGATAGTGGTCTTGCGCTAAGTCCGCTGTCACCGTACAGGCCATGACAACCAGTGTTATTAATAGAGTCACGTTCCCACTATATGATACCTCTCCGTCTTCCTCGTCTACTCTTTTGCAGAGAGCAACGGGATAATACTATCTTCTCGACGGCAGTAGGTAATCTTCAGGGAAGTCTCTTTAATCCTCCTGTATTTACGGTGCCGCGTGGACTTAACGCAATCCTCCCCCTTGACCTGCTTAAAGGATCCCTGGTTCTTATTGAATTATTTCAAAATTAATTTGTTTTGCTACGAAGCCTTTTCCAAGCAAACCTCACAGCACACTTTTTTACACTTTATGCCAATCAGCCTCATATACTTCCCAAAGTTCGGGTATCAACTGTTCCCACCTACAAAATATTTTACAGATCTCTGCCTGTATTCCTTCTTCAACATATATGGTATTACTGCGACATTTCATGCAATAAGGCTGTCTTTTAAACGAGACACAGAGCCACTTCTTATCACACCTTAGACATTTGCAAATCACCTAAGCCCAATGTCCCGAGAGGGGGTGGTTTCAGACACAGTATTCCAAAAAGGTTCTCAATCCTAGGAGTCTCGGATATTTCAATTTCTTTCGTAAGGAGTTTTGAGGAGACACCTGGAACCACCGATACAGGCTGTGTCTTACTTCTCCCTGGGGTAACTCATTCATCAGTATTTTGATTCCTCCTTTGAATCTTCAATCGAAGATCCCCTGGTTCAGATGTCACAGTCCATTTTTCTGGGTACACAGGTCCCCTGACTCTACTGGCATGTGTCCATCCTTTTTCTGCGGTCCATACGGCAGTATCTGTAGTGAGTAGAACAATGAAAGGCCCTTCCCAATGCGGTGTTAGGGAGGTTTCTTTCCAGGTTTTAATTAACACCTGATCTCCAGGCTTTATTCGGTGTATGGAAATGTCCAAAGGAGGTCTCTGTGCTACCAGACCCTTTCTTCTAAGCTCGTGTCTTCTTTTTGAAAGTTCCAAAATATATTCTGTTAAAATTTTATCTTCAACTTTTGGATGTTCTATTAACATTCCAAAGTCATAAGGCATTCCATATAACATCTCAAAAGGGGATATACCAGTATCAGTTCTTGGTTGAGTTCTAACATGGAGCAAGGCTAGTGGTAAGCACTTAACCCAACTCATTTTTGTCTCTACCATTAATTTAGTTAAATGCTTTTTAATTTCTCCATTCATCCTTTCTACTTTTCCAGAACTTTGTGGATGCCAGGGTGTGTGGTATTCCCATTTTGTGCCGAATAATTCGGTTGTTTCTTTTATTATTTTGGAAATAAAATGTGGGCCTCGGTCTGAGTCAATAACAGCAATGGTTCCATATCTAGGTATAATTTCTTCAAGGAGTATTTTAATCACTGTTTTTGCCATAGCCCTAATTACGGGGAAGGCTTCCACAAAATAAGTAAGGTGATCCACCAGAACCAATAAATACTGGCATCTCCCGACCTTTGGTAGTTCAGTAAAATCTATTTGTACTTTTTCAAAGGGCCTTTTAGCCAATTCACGCCCTCCTTGAATTTTATTTCTGAGTTGTTGTTTATTTACTTTATGACATGTTAGGCATCCTTCTAAAATCTTTTTAGCCACACTGTATAGTCCGATACAAGTATAATGTGTTTCAAATTGGTCTACCAAGGCTTGGACTCCCCAATGAGTTTTAAGATGTAGTTTATGTAATATTCCTCTTGCTAGTCCTTTTGGAAGGACCTCTCGGCCGTCAGGTAATAGCCATTTATCGGCTCGTTGTTGCAGTACTCCGTGTATGTTATGGGGCGTATATACCTTTAATTCACCTCCCAGGGTGACTTTTCCGACTTCTTCTACTAATAATGCTGTGGCCACTGTTGCTTGTAAACAGGTGGGCCACCCTCGGCTGACAGGGTCCAGTATATTTGAATAATACGCCACAGGTTTTCTCTGCCCTGCCCATCCTTGGGTTAAAACCCCGTACGCTGTCCCATTATCTACACTGATAAAAAGTTGAAAGGGTTTACGAATATTGAATATCGGGTAAACTAAGGACAGGTGCCTCTATTAAATCTCTTTGTATCGCTTCCCAACGACTCTCATCTTCGGGAGTCCATTTTACCAACCCATCTTTGGTCAGTTTTTCATACAAAAATTTTACCTTGCTACTATAGTTCTCTATCCACTGTCGACAATACCCCAATAATCCTAATAATTGTCTTATCTGTCTCTTGTTACTGGGTGTAGTTAGAGATAATATTCCTTTTATTCTTTCGGGATCCAATTTCTTGTATCCCTTCGTAAGCCAGTGTCCCAAATATTTTACCTCTTCTTCGGTGAATTGTAATTTAGATTTTGAAACTTTCAACCCCTTAAGGCCTAAAAAAATTCAACAATTTGATACTTTCGGCTCTAACCTCTTCTTGGGCCTTCCCGGCAACCAACAAGTCATCTACATACTGGATCAAAATCAGGCCTTCAGTTAATTCATAAGATTCTAATAGTTGTTCCAAGGCCTGCCCAAACAAGTTTGGGGATTCTGTAAATCCCTGGGGCAATACAGTCCATCGTAATTGTTGTTTTCTATGTGTTTTAGGGTCCTCCCATTCGAATGCAAAATAATCTCTACATTTTTCTTCTAAGGGACAAGCCCAAAAGGCATCCTTTAAATCTATAACACTATACCATTTATAATCTGGACTTAATTGGTTTAGTATAGTGTGGGGGTTCGCCACTACAGGAAACCGGGTAATTGTTCGCTCATTTTACAGCTCTCAAATCTTGTACTAAGCGATAGGACCCGTCCGATTTCTTTACCGGTAATATGGGAGTATTATGAGGAGACATACAGGGTTCCAAAAGCCCTTGGGCCAAAAGTCTCTCAATTATTGGCTGTAACCCTTCTCTTCCATCTCTAGGAATGGGGTATTGTCTAATCCTAATTGGTTGGTCCGGATCCTTTATATCGTGATCATGTTGATATTTAATCTTCCCACCGATCCTGGACTATACCAAGTGTCCGGATTAATTTTGGCTTCATCTTCTGCTGTCAAAAACCATAATTTTACTTTCAATTTCTCTTGGTCTGCTTCTAAACTGATTCCCAATTCTACCATTAAATCTCGTCCCAAAAGGTTGTATTCAGCTTCCGGGACCAAGAGGAATGTTCCCACCCCATATTTATTGGGAGTTTCTATAATTACATTCCTTATCAGGGGTACCTTGAAAGGTTCTCCCTTTGCACCAATTACTTGGAGTTTGTCTTTAGATTCGACACATCCAGAGGGCAACCTCTGAACAGTTGATCATTCGGCACCTGAGTCCACAAGGAACTCGAACACCTCATGCTGAGGACCCAATTTCAATTTTATCAAGGGCTCTGAAACTTTAGAAGCCCCCAGCAAATAGAGCCCCTGACCCCTCTAATCTTCTTTAAAGATTTCCTCATCCTGCAGCCTCTTACGACAATTTTTCTGCAGGTGTCCTTTTTTGTGGCAATAGAAACATTCTATTGCCGGGGGGCCAAAACTTCTCCTGGGATTTACTGGGCCTTCCCAGAGGATATCTATCCTTCTTTCCTGATTAAATCCTCTGTCTGGGTTAAATTTTCTTTCTTGGGTTTGCCCCTCTCTTACGGCTGCTACCAAAATTCGGGCTTGCCTTTTTTGATTTCCCCCCTCTTGTCTACCCAGGATTTTGCTACAAACTGGGTTTTCAAAAGAGCTTGACCCACTTGGCTATCGGGGTCTAAGCCTGAATATAGTTGTAATCTTTTTCTTAATCTCTCCAACCATTCGGTAGGAGTTTTGTCCTTGTTCACTAAAGGCTTTGTTAATATTTTGTCCCTTGGGTACAGAATCCCTGATTCCTTGAATTATCATATCCCAGAGATCAACCATGTTATTTCTATGTGCGGGATCCTGGTTATCCCAATTGGGTTTTTGTAGGGGCCATTTTATATCTCCAGCAGGACCGTGTTGGTGTCTCTGGTCCCAGTGCCTCATACCTGCGGTTCTGATCATTCCCCGCTCTTCATTAGTAAACAAAATCTTTAAGATGGACTCCATCTCGTCCCAGGTGTAAATACTGGGACTGAGAAATTGGTCAAAACGTTCAGCGACCCCTAGTGGGTCTTCTAATAAGCACCCCATTTCCTTTTTAAATTCTCTCACGTCCCCTGAGTTGAGGGGTACGGATATAAATCCTACCCCAGGTTGGGGTCCCCCCCTGGCCGTTTCTCTTAGTGGATATAATAAATTTTCCTCCTTCCTTTCTCTGGTTTGACTCCTAGTCATCCTTTTTTCGGGAGGAGGAGTCTTTCTTACGTTTTCTGGGGGAGCTGTGGGAAGGGATTCTGGTTCGGGATTCTGACCCTGCAGAGGGGGTGGAACATAAGGCGGAGGGGACGCCGGTAACTCGTCCATCTCCTTTTTCATCTTTTTCCTTTTCTCTTTTAATGGGAACAAATTTGCTGTCTGAGTTGTACTCAAGATCCATAAAAAGGCATATTCACTCTCCTCTTCATTAAAGAGTTGTTTGCTGTTAACGTATATATTTAATTGCTGACATATCCAATCCTCAGAGGATCCATAAATTGGCCAATATAAGCCTGTCCTTATCTGCTTACCTCCCCATACTTCCATACAATAATGAATCATTTTCTCTTTGGACTTCCCTCTTCAAGAGGGGAAACTATCCCAATGTTTAATCATTAATCCTAATGGGCTATCTAAGGGTATATCAGGGAGCCCACCCCCACCCCTTTTCTCCTGCATGGAACCAGAGGCTTTACTCTTCTTCTGGCCCATCTTCCGAAAGTGCCTTCTCACACACAATCCTTTCACTTCCCTCCGTTCGTGGCCCACGTCCTCATGGACGATGGGAACCGCACTATTTGGAGGTCCACACTCACTTCGTTCGGTGGACTCCTAAGTCTGTTGGACGTCTCACTCACTCGCACTCCGGGTACCCAAAATCCCGGACCAAGCGGTATCCCAATATACTTACTCTTTTCCCGAGTCTTCGCTTGGCTCTTTGTGCACAAAAATTACGGGGAACTGCAGTATTTCTTTTTTTTGTTTTCCTATCTCCGTTCAGAAAATCCAGCTGAGTTAGATCGGAGCTCTCCTCCGGGACCATCCGAAGATGGGGCGCCCTCCCAGAGTTGAAGCCCGAACCAACTGTCTGGATCCGAGTCACGGCACCAAAATTGTTATGGTTGAATTGAAACAACCAGAGTCCAAAAGTGGATCAATTGATTATTTATTTAGATAGGAAAACAAAAGCAGCGCTGGGTGGCCAGGGAGTCGCAGCTCCACCAAGGCTCGCAAATTCAGGTAAGTTGAGCAGCCCCTTTTATCCCCCCCAAGTTGGTTTCGACACTTCAGAAAATGCCCCTTGGTTTCTTCTCTGTAAGTGGCTTTCCTCACTTGTTTGCTTCCTTGTTTAGTCGGCCTGATCGGCAAATTACTCTCTGTTACCCATTACAATGTTCACCTCTTTGTTCAGCTTCCCACTCTTACAACCCAAGGTCAGTTCAAGGACCCGGAGTCAAAAGTATCAAATAGGTCTACCTTGGTATCACTGATTCCTACAGGGAGGAAGGGAAGAGAAGGCGGGGCACTCACACACATCATTTTGTTGTTGTTTGTTTTGTTCCGTTTTGCTAGGTATTTTAAAATTTTACCCTCTGCAGCCTTTCACTCCAAAGGTCCCAGGTAAATCTACCTGTTTGCTGGCTTAGTGGACATTTGAGTTTGAGAGGTCCCAGAGATGTATTTCAAAGATTAACCAAAACCAATTTGTAAGTCTTACAAACTTTTGAAGCGCTTCAAACACTCACACACACTCGTTTCAAAGCTAGCTCAATATACCCATACAATGTTGGATACGACTAGTCGATAATAACAGCATGAGTTGCTCAGTATTGGATGCACAATTTTTCGATGTTATGGATATTAAAACTATATATGGTACTGAGCATATGCAACACTTAAAATATGCACTCTATGATACAGTGAGCTTGTCATTGCTGTAATATTGAGTCAATTTTATTAAGAGCTTTAGTTGCTTCCCGAGTAAGTTGTCGTGTGGATTGTAGATTGGGATTACCTTTCAACAAATCAAACAAAGGTTGTAAATTGTCACTGGTAATTCCCAATAGTGTTCTTATCCAATTAATGGCCCCCAAAACTTTTTGCAAATCATTTAATGTTCGAACATCACATTTTAGGTGCACTGCCTGAGGCTCAATATAGCTGTCAAATATCTTCCTTCCCAAATATTACCATGGCAAGGTTTGTTGAACTTTTTCAGGAGAAATTTCATGCCCCATTTTTCTATGGTCTTTTTTACACTTTTTACAACTTCTTCCAATTGAGTCATATCAGATCCTGTGACTAATATATCAACCATGTAATGATATATTAGTATATTCAAGTCTTTACATTGAACTCTGACCTCAGACAAAGCATCTGCTACATAGGTTTGACAAATTGTGGGGCTGTTTTTCATGCCCTGTGGTAATACCACCCAATGATATCGCTTTAGCGGTTCTTGGATGTTAATTGATGGTACCGAGAAGGCAAATCATGGAATGTCCTTTTCGTCTAATGGAATGGTAAAAAAACAGTCTTTTAAGTCTATCACCACTATATACCACTTAGCTGGAATCATTGTAGGTGAAGGTAGCCCTGGCTGTAATGTTCCCATATCCTCAATGTCACAACCCGGACCCACGAGCCACACGCTCATGTCTGGCCCTGACGGGGGGGGAAAGTGGATTCATTTTGTCTGTGTGGCAACCCGGAGGCCAATAAGGTCACTCCCAGAGTGAATATCAAAACAGTATTTATTTCTGGCTCCAGCAAACCTAAACACACCAAGATACCGGGGTGCACAACAAAGACACGGGGGGGTGCAACCACCCAAAGTTACGGAAATGAATCCCCAAAAACAACCCAAGTCCCTAGGATTCGACCCAACACACACGCCACGAGGTAATGGGGGGGAGAGAGAGAGAAAGAGAGGGAAAGAAATCACCACATCGAATACAGCAGATAATCTCGGGAACACGTGGTCCAGGCCGCGTGGTCCAGGCTGGCCCGATTGAAGTGTGTGAGTCAGAGTGAGCATGGAAGTGAGACCCAGCCTCCTCCCTTCCGTGTCCTTTTATCTCCGTGGCCTTTTTGGCCGGCTCCGGAACTGAGCAGGTGGGGGGGGGGGGGGGGGGGTAGCGGGGCCAGCAGCAACGGCTGCATCCCCTCCCCCCGCCAAAGTCAGCTCTGGGGCCCGACTTCACCCCAGCGAGGGAGAGCTGCTCCTGCACTGCCCCCCGCTGAATTGTGGCACCACCAACAAGCTGGTGCCACAAGTGGGTAGTCCTCAGACAAAATGTTTAAGGCAAATAGATAAACATAGTCTGACTTCACACTCAATTACTTCATTAACCTTTTGCAAGTCATGGAATAAATGCCATTTACCAGATTTCTTTTTTATCACAAATACAGGTGTGTTCCAAGGACTATTAGTCAGGACTATATGTCCTTGATCTATTTCCTCCTCCACTAACTTCTGCAATGCACCCAGTTTTTCACTAAATAGGGGCCACCGCTCGACCCATACAGGAGTATCTGATTTCCATGTTAAAGGTACGGTTGGGCACTTTCCTGTGGTGGCCCTGATGAAAAATGCCCATTGTTCATGGTTCCAACACCTATTCCCATTGCACTTGACACATCTCTCCCCCACAAGATTAGTGGAACGTGCACAACAAAGGATTGCACTACAGCCATTTTACCATCAGGTCCCTCGATTTGTATGCGGTTTACACTTTGAAATGATGTAGTGGTCCCGCTTATTCCAGATAAAGGCGCATTTACGGCTTTTAACGGGCAGGTGTCAGGCCATTTTGCATGAGATATCACCGTAACATCTGCTCCCGTATCAATCATGCCATCCAAGACAATATGTTCTGGCTTTCCCCCTTTTAAACTTAATATGCACTTCAACATAGGACACTGAGTTTGTAAGGACTGAATCCAATGTACTTCAGGGACTCCCATGGACACAAAACCTTGTGAGCCACGCTCTCTAGAGTCAGCTTGGAACACAGCTGCTTTGAACCAACTAATTGTGCTATCCGGCTATCCTTTGGTATTAACACCGGTGGGGACGGTGTCCATACCATTGCTTGAATTGTTCCAGGAAAGTCTAAATCTATGACCCCAGGTAAAACAAAGATTCCCAACCGAGTTACTGATGATCATCCTAATAACAAGGCACTAAAGCCATCCCCTAATGGTCCTTTTACGTTCAGTGGTATTGTGTGGACTGCATATGATTGCAGCACTACTGCAATGGTGATGGACATGTCCATCCCGGCACTGCCGCTGGTTCTTGCTCTGAGGTGAGAGTCGCTACTTGCCATGGAGGCATTTGTGTCTGCACGCTCCTCTGAACCACGCTCTGCTGCTGGTTTCCCGACAACACTCTCCCATTCTTATCCCATTTTGATCTACACCAACTGGTAAAATGTTTACCCTTTTCACACCGAGGGCAAGTTTTAGGCTCTCTATCCTGGCATTGCATGTGGCAGTCTCGTTTAAAATGTCCCTCCTTGCTGCATCTATAACGGAACATCTCTCTGTCCCGGTTTATAGTAAGCGCGGCAGCTATTAGCTGTGCTTGATAGGCGAATGACCCCACCTGCTGGCATGCCTCAATCATTTTTTTTCAGACCGGGCCATATCTTATCTTAGCCATATCGCTAATTGTAAAATTAAAGCCTCTTTAGCTGCTGGGTTGTCTACCTGCTTGTCCAGCGCATCCTTCATTCATTCTGTCTGTAAATGCCATATACAGTTCACTGGGCTGCTGTTTGATGCTTACAAATGCCTGTTTGTGGCTTTTTGGTTTTATCTTTACAAGTGTTTTATAAGCCAAAAGCCACGCCTGTTGTAAAATGGCATTATTTAAATGGGCTTGTAAATGTGGCTGAGCCAAAGGATCTGTTCCAATTAATTGTGGAACACCCACCCCCAAAAGCGGATCCTCTTGAGGGCGGTCAAGATTATCTAAAGCAGCGGTTTCTACTGCTTTACGCCAGCTACTTTCAAACAAAACCAACTGAGTGGGTGTTAACAACAAGCCAGCTATCTGCTTAATATCATATGGAACCAATTCCATTCCCAAGAAAAACACTTGTAACATGCTTTGAACGTATGATGAACCTATGCCATAATCCATTACATTTTTTTGCAATTCTTTTGTCAGGGTAAAGGACAACGCCTCCCGTTCTGGTCCCCCAGCAGCATTTCTACTAACTGGGCAAGCTATAAGTTCAGCCAGATCATGTTCCTCTTCAGCCATGGCTTGGTTCTTGAACTGCTGCCAACATCGTTTAATCGGGTCATTTCTTATTGTGATCCATTGCAGTCCCTTCTGTAATGTTGAAACTGTCTGAGTTACAGAAAGTGAGTCTCTGGCTGTGCTCTGGGTGGCTCGGCGGCTGCCGCAGGAGCTGCGGCAGGGGCATACCCCCTCTGCCATGTAGCGGTTGCAGAGCAGTCAGTAGATTCTTTTTTACAGCTTTTCAAATCTCCAGGAAATGTTCCTGTTTCCTGTTTCACAGGAAATGTTTGTAACAGTTCAAATCAGAGTTCTCTCGAGGTCTGTCGGACCCGGGTCAAAGGGGTTGTCTGCAGTCGCTGCCTGCACTCAGTTCAGAATAGGAACTATCAGTGGCCCCTGCGTCTTTTGTAGTTCCGCTAAATCTTTCTCCCATCTTAAGTGTTTTAATGATTCAAACATTAACTGCCAGGTAGATAATAGGCTTAGCGCCACAGGGTCGTTCCTGGTAGGCCACTGTGATGGTTGGATTGTGCCAATAATGTAAATGTGTCAGAAACCAGTTGCTTGGTTTGCAGTTTATTTAAACAGAGAAGAGAATTTAATTAAATTTTTCCCTACAGCCTTTTTCTTCAAGTGTTCCAACAGGTCCGTTCTCTTCATTCTTTTCAGTTGCTGGAGAAAATTGCTTTAAAATGTTTTTTCCGAAGCAGTTTTCAGGATGAAATTTGTACTTTTACTTGTGACTGGAGAGCAGTTCTCACTGAGTGTTTTGATACTGCTACTTGCCTAATGGTTTTATTCTTCTTGGTTTTAACCTCTCTAGTCACACTTGAGTATCTTTCTGCTTTAGTGCTGCCACAGGCAACCAGCTTTTTTCTGGAACTGAAGCAAGCTTTGAGCAATAAGCAGATGTGGAAAACGTAGACGTGATTTCCGTAAGTGTTGCAAGGAGAGCAGCCGTAGTCAAGACCACACCCAATATGAGTTTAGAATCTTGCTCAGTTTATTGCGAACCCGCCACCAACTTTTATACACCGTGTTACAGTCTACCCGTAAAGTGCTTATTGGTCTGTGTCCACTACTCACACACTGATTGGTCAGCAGTTACTACGTGCTACGTGCCTATTGGTAGTGATTGCCAAGCATGCTCTGTTCTTGTTCCGCCTTGCGTTCAGCTGTATTACTTACTACATTACCCACCTTGCCTTGCTACAAACCAACTTCCTCTAAATGTCAAGGTTATTCTGAGATTGAGGCCCTGCCAAAATACCAAGCCTTAAAGAGCCAGCGTCCTGATGCCCTTTCCTTCTTAACCAATCCTCTACAATTCCCCCTTTTTGTTTTTTTTTTGCACTATCAACGCTTGATTTAACCACTTTCCTGCTGCTCCTTATCAACTATGTAACAAGCAAGGTACAATTAACAATTATTACAACCAGTATCATTCCTTTAACCGTCTCCGAGGGCCATTCAAAGAGTTCCAGGTTTCTAAGCCATTTATCCAGTCCCAGGTTATCACTAATTCGAAATTTTTTCAAATAGCTTCTCGTCTGGTCAGATATCACCCAGACGTTAGTCTTTGGTTGCGATGGAATCTATGCAGCAATACCATAGATTACTGTTAGCATCTAAACTCCTCTAATCATGCTCATTGTTCTCATTCTCTTCCTGATTCGTAGCAGAGCTAGTCCTTTCCACTGTACTAACGCGGGTCCATTTACTGGGCACCCACAAGGGTCCTGTCGGAGTAAGAACACACATATATCCTCGTCCATTAAATAATACATCACTTGGTCCCTCCCAGATTCCTGACCTGGGATTTCTGTAATAGACTGACATAGTTGAAGAAGTTTGTCCTGCTTGTGCCTGAGTATAATGTATAATTACTCGTGGCTCCTTACTCTCCCCAAACAAGCATAAATGATTTAAAACAAACAAGGTTTTGTTTAAACGCTCCTTGGGGTCTAGAATGTCTTTAAATTTATTCAGATAATCTTTCAGTGTACGATGTGCCCGTTCAATAATACCTTGCCCTGTGGGATTATTTGGGATTCCTGTCTTGTGCTGAACTCCCCACGTGTTCAAAAACTGCTCTACTACTTTGCTGACATACGCTGGTCCATTATCTGTTTTAATAGTTTCAGGGACACCCATTATAGCAAAACAAGATGTCAAATGTCGGCAAACATGAAGAGCCTTTTCGCCAGGCTGAGTGGTTGCCCATACCATTCTAGAATAAGTATCTATAGACACATGCACATATTGTAACCTTCCAAACTCCGGTACATGAGTAACATCCATCTGCCATAATTCTAATGCTTTTAACCCACGGGGGTTGACCCCAATCCCTAATCCCGGACCATGATGACTGCATTGCGGACAGCTTCTAACTATTCCCTGAGCATCAGTGAGTGAAAGTTTAAACTGTTGTTGCAAGCCTCGTGCATTTTGATGAAACTGTTCATGTGCCATTCTAGCTAACTCAAACTGATTAAGAGGAACCCTTGGCTGACCAATCGTTACCAACTGATCTGCCCGATCATTCCCTAGGCCCAAACCATGTTGCCACTTATGGCTTCTTGTATGAATGACACAATATGGAACAGTTCGTAATATCAGTGCTTGTCGTAACTGCTGAAACAGATCAAACAATCGTCTATTAGAAATATCTCGTAAGAAAGCGTCCTCTATTCGTTGGACAACTCCAGCCACATACAATGAGTCCGTGACCACGTTTACTGGATGATGTAACCACCGTTTCATAGCCCAACAAACAGCAGTTAGTTCTAATGTCTGCAAGGTGTCGCCCGATTCCGCGTTGAGTATCTGGTGAGACCAATGTCCATTATGTTCCCAAGTAACTGCTGCTCGGCGAGATCGTTTACCGGCATCAGTAAAGACCGTCAAGGCCCCTTGTATGGGTTTTTCCTTGGAGCGAGGAATAGAGATCCATTGATAATTCCTTAGAAGGTGTCCAATCTTTTCCACTGGCATTTCTGTAGATACATGTCCACTATACCCCAGCAACGCAAGTTGTAAAGGTATAGAATGTCGCATGCACCATTCCCAGTCGGCCACTGTCATTGGAATGTGGATGCTGTCGGGCTCATTTCCACTTAATGCCAATGTTTGTGATCGTCCCTTTCTGATTACTTCTCTGACAGCCACAAGTCACGGTTGAACATTTGTCCTTGGTTGACTGGACAGAAATACCCACTCCAAAATCTGGAGGGAATTTCCCCCTTTTTGTTTTTGCCAATGTGCAATGATAGCACATACAGACAAGTGTAAAGACACGATGATCAGTCACAATGGCTCATCTAAAAGACGTCAAGAAGCCCAACACGAGCTAATCAATTGTCCCAAGTGGGTGATGCATTGTTTCTGGTTTTCTGAAAGTCGTAGGCGCTTGGATGCATCAGTCCCACGCAGCAGTGGCAAAAGTGGTACAATATCGTCGTTAGTGTGGCAAAATATCCACTCAATAATTCGTAATGAATCTTTTGAATTTTCCTCTATCATTACCTCAATTATCCCTAAAGGTTGTCTGCACTAGGACCCAGCAGCCGCTGACTAGTTCCAGTGAGACTAGAATGCACAGTGTTCTCACAACTTTCCCCTAGAGTGATAACACCGTTAACTCCTCTGGACTTCTTCAAGGCTGAAAGAAAAAAAACTTAGAAAGGAAGGAGAAGGGCGGGGGGGCACTCACACACATACAGCTGCATGTTTAGCTAGAGATTTTAAAACTTTTCCTGCTGAAGCCTTTCATTCCAAAGATCCCCAGGTAAATCTACCTGTTTGCCGGCTTAGTGGACATTTGAGATTGAAAGGTCTCAGAGATATATTTTCAAGATTAATCAAAACCAATTTCTAAGTCTTACAAACATTTGAAGTGCTTCAAACACACACACACATACACACGACCACTCATTTCTCAGCTAACCGAATACATTCATACAATGTTGGTTATCACTATTGGATCCACAATTTTTCCATGCTACGAATATTTAAACTACACATGGTACTGGAAACATACAACACTTAAAATACGTAAATGCATTATCTAATAAGGCTTATATCGATTGTCTAACAAATATTTCACTTATGGTAGTCTTTTGTAGTTTCTGTATTGATAGAATCACGGACTGGTCAGTTGAACCACAGCCTCTGTCTCTCCATGGGGTGCAATAGCTGAAAACCAAATCAGATGAGTGATTCTAGTGCCCTTTGATATAAAGTCAGGAGGCATAGGCATCCAAGCTATTACTTGCATCGCTCTCGTAAAGTCAGCATCAGTCAATTCTGGTGAAACAAACAATCTTTGTAATAGGTGATGATGCAATTAACAGTGCACTAAGTCCATCTTTGCATTCTTTAAGGCTAATTGTTTAAGCAACACTTATCTAGCGGCGATATTGTCTGCCTGCTTATTTAAGGTGTCTTGTAGTTTGTCTAGAAAAGTCATGTGAATAACGCCATTTTCCAGATTTCTTTTTTTTTTTTGTTTTTTTTATCACAAATACAAGTGCGTTCCAAGGACTATTAAATGGGACTGTATGCCCATGATCTATTTGCTCTTCCACTAAATTTTGCAATGTACCCAATTTTTTCAGTCATTCTGGCTTTCCACCTTTTTTTTTTTTTTTTAAGAGGTTGAGTTTGAAGGGACTAAGCCAAATGTATTTCAGGGATTCTTATGGACTCAAATCCTTGTGAGCCATGCTCTACAGAGTCAGCTCGGAACACAGCTGCTTTGAACAAAATTAAATACACTATCCGGCTATCTGTTGGTATTAATACTAGTGGAAATGGTGTTCATAACACTAGTAGAGACAGCATCCATACCCTTGCCTTAATTATTCCAGTACAGCCTGCATCAATGACCCCAGGTAAAACAAAGATTCCCAATCGAATTATTGACAATCATTCTAATTACAAGTTAGTAAAGCCACCCTCCAATGGTCCTTTTAAGTTCCATGGTATTGTGTGAAGCGCAGATGATTGCAGCACTACTGCGATGGTGGTGATCACGTCTATCTCTGTGCTGCATCTGGTTCTTGCTCTGAGGTGAGAGCTGCTGCTTGCTGCGGAGGCGTCTGTGTTGGTACGTGCCTCTGAACCATGCTTTGCTCCTGGTTCTCTGACAATACTGTCCCGTTCTTATCCCATTTTGATTTACACCGACTGTTAAAATGTTTGCCCTTTCCACACTGAGGGCAGATTTTAGGCCCTCTCTCCTGGCGTTGCGTATGGCAGTGTCTTTTAAAATGTCTCTCTTTGCCGCGTCTCTGACAGAACATATTTCTGTCCCAGTTTACAGTCAGGGCAGCTACGAGCTGTGCTTAATAGGTAACTGATCCCAGCTGTTATTGTAGGAGTTTTCAGACCACACCATATCTTTCCATATTCGTCATTAGGACGAATTTTGTCATTTTTTTGTCAGTGATTGCAAAATTAAGGCTTCTGTAACTGCTCGGTGTAGGACAGGATTTGGCTAGCTTCAGGAAGACCCCCAGCAGAGAACAGTTGATAAAGGAGGATGTGCTGGACGTGCTGGAACTTGTCGCCGCAGGCCTTGGGAAGAGCGAGATAAGGCCTTTGTTTAGAAGGAACAAAAGAGTCTGGCTATGTGAGGATGAGCACAGGTGTCTGTGGTTGTGAGACAGTCACCTTGATAAGAGGAACTATTGTTGTTGCTGAAGGAAGTAAATGTTTGAAAAAAGCTTCTTTGTATTAACCAATCTGTGATTGCCTAGTTTGGTGTGGGGACCAATCGGTTTGAGACACGCTTCTTGTAGCTAGTATAAATATGTCTTAAAAACACAATAAAATTGACACTTTTTGCTTGTATCAAGTATTGTCCCGTCTCTCAATCACGGCAAATTGGTGACCCCGACGTGATACCGACGTGATTGCCAAGGGTCAGAGAACCACCTATCTGGTGGCATGCCACGAGTTCCACAGAACGTTGAATGAGCTGCTGAAAGGAAGCAGGAACCGGCCGGTAAATAATCCCTCTGGAGCATAGAGGTGAGCTGTGGGAAACGGGAAAATGGGGAACCAGGCTTCTTCCCCTGAAAGAGACGTATATGAACTTATGAAAGCCCTTCTTCAAAAGCAAGGGAAAAATATCTCTGGGCATGATCTTAAAGTAATACTTAAATGGGTACAGGTGAAAATACCCACCGTAACTGCGTCCCCTATCTTTACGCGGGAACTTTGGGATGAAGTGGGGGTGAAACTGTGGGATGCTACGATAGAGAAAAAAAAAGGAGCGAAAAAGCTGAGGGCTACCTGGCAGGAAGTTTTTGAAGTGTTAAAGGCGCATGTCGGCTCAAAAAAGCAGAGTGATAATTTCGAGCCGAGTGCAGGATCGTCAACAACTGTACTAACCCCTCACCCCCCTAAACTGGCTGTGCTTGCCTCTGCACCCCTCGACGGGAGGCCTGACTATCCCTTTGACCCGGGTCCGATAGACACCGACAAGGAGCCCGATTCACAACCCCCACTGACCCTCAGACCAATGGGTGCAACTCAGGAGGGAGGCACAGCAGCAGGGAGAAATTGAAATATTGCAAGCTTTGATCCGTGCGCGGCACGGCGGTCCGCGCTGGGAACTAATTAGTGACGAAGTGATAAAGGAGACTCCAAAAAACTGTAAAAAGAGAACCAAGCCGCTCGGCTGACGGCCACTCCCCCAGCCCTCCAGCTCCCGCGGAGCGGCTCGCCGCGGGGGGGCCTCTGCCCTGGGCTGGGGTGTGGGTGGTGCCTGCTGCTGCCGCAAAAACCCGAGCAGTTTCAGCATTGCAGAAGGGACTGTTAAGAGATACGATAAGAAATGGCTCATTTACCTACAACAACAGCTAGGATCATTTACCTATCAAGCAGAGCATTTTAAAAGACACTGCCACACGCAACGCCAGGAGAGAGGGCCTAAAATCTGCCCTTGGTGTGGAAAGGGCAAACATTTTACCTGATGGTGTAAATCAAAATGGGATAAGAACGGGACAGTATTGTCAGAAAACCAGGAGCAAAGCATGGTTCAGAGGCACGTACCAACACAGACGCCTCCGCAGCGAGCAGCAGCTCTCACCTCAGAGCAAGAACCAGAGGCAGCACCGAGATAGATGTGATCGCCACCATCGCAGTAGTGCTGCAATTGTCTGCACTTCACACAATACCACGGAATGTAAAAGGACCATTGGAGGGTGGCTTTACTAACTTGTAATTTGAATGATTGTCAATAATTCGATTGGGAATCTTTGTTTTACCTGGGGTCATTGATGTAGGCTGTACTGGAATAATTTAAGCAAGGATATGGATGCTGTCTCCACTAGTGTTATGAACACCATTTCCACTAGTATTAATACCAACAGATAGCCGGATAGTGTATTTAATTTTGTTCAAAGCAGGTGTATTCCAAGCTGACTCTGTAAAGCGTGGCTCACAAGGATTTGAGTCCATAAGAATCCCTGAAATACATTTGGCTTAGTCCCTACAAACTCAGCCTCTTATGTTGAAGTGTAGTGTAACCCTTAGTTGTGCACGTTCCACTAATCTTGTGGGGGAGAGATGTGTTAAATGCAATGGGAATAGACATTGGAATTATGAACGAGTGAAAAATTGGGTACATTGCAAAACTTAGTGAAGGAGCAAATAGATCACAGGCATACAGTCCCATTTAATAGTCCTTGGAACGCACCTGTATTGGTGATAAAAAAGAAATCTGGAAAATGGCGTTTATTACATGACTTTTCTAGACAAACTACAACAGGCCTTAAATAAGCAGGCAGACAATATCACCGCTAGATAAGTGTTGCTTAAACAATTAGCCTTAAAGAATGTAAAGATGGACTTAGTGCACTGTTAACTGAATTTTCACCTGTTACAAAGATTGCTTGTTTTACCAGAATTGACTGATGCCAACTTTACGAGAGCGATGCAAGTAATAGTCTGGATGCCTATGCCTTCTGACTTTATATCAAAGGGCACTAGAATCACTCATCTGATTTGGTTTTCAGCAATTGTACTCCATGGAGAGACAGAAGCTGTGGTTCAACTGACCAGTCCATGATTCTATCAATGCAGAAACTACAAAAGTCTACCATAAGTGAAATATTTGTTAGACAATCGATATAAGCCTTATTAGATAATGCATCTACATATTTTAAGTGTTGTATGTTCCCGGTACCGTGTGTAGATTAAATATCCGTAGCGTGGAAAAATTGTGGATCCAATAGTGATAACCAATGTTGTATGAATGTATTCAGCTAGCTGAGAAATGAGTGGTCGTGTGCATATGCGTGTATGTTTGAAGTACTTCAAACGTTTGTAAGACTTAGAAATTGGCTTTGATTAACCTTGAAAATATATCTCTGGGACCTTTCAATCTCAAATGTCCACTAAGCCGGCAAACAGGTAGATTTACCTGGGGATCTTTGGAATGAAAGGCTTCAGAAGGAAAAGTTTTAAAATACCTAGCAAAACATGTAGCTATATGTGTGTGAGTGCCCCCCCCCTCCTTCCTTTCTAAGTTTTTTTTTCTTTCAGCCTTTAAGAAGTCCAGAGGAGTTAAAGGTGTTATCTCTCTAGGGGAATGTTGTGAGAATACTCTGCATTCCAATGTCCCTCATCAGCAACTACTGGGTCCTAGTGCAGACAACCTTTAGGGATAATTGAGGCAATGATAGAGGAAAATTCAAAAGCTTCATTACGAATTATTGAGTGGATATTTTACCACACTAACCCCCAAAAACCATAGTCACTAGATTTGAAATGATTACAACGATAATCACCGAGAGAAGAAAAAGAAGTGTTCAATTATTAGGCCAAGACTCGACAATTATTTATATCCCAATGACAAAAGAATATACTAATTAGTGCATGGCAAATATTTTGAATTTACAAATAGATCTAATAGATTATCCAGGAAGTATTGATATCCATTTACCAAGTCATGTCATTATTGAATGTACTCATCAAGTAGTAAAAACATTGTTAGCAAAACAGAAAAGGGGGGAATCAGGAGAGACACTGTAAAACAGCTTGATAAAGGTGCAATATGTAATAAATTTTTTGCAATTAGCAGGAGATGATCAAATTGTGCCGAAGTTGAAGCATATACAAACTATGTCATCAAAATTAGAGCAAGTATAAGACAATGTGAAAGTGCTATTGAAAACCAGTTATTATGGGCAATGGACAGGTCTGTGTAAGCTACTAACATGGAAACGAGGTTAAGCTTGTATTTTGATACAGGATCACTTTGGGCACCTGCGAGGTGGATCAAGCCCACATTGCTGCGTGACAACTGTTGAGCCCCAAACACGAAAGCAGTCGACAAGAATGAGGAGAACTTAACATTATGGATGCTCTTAATCTTATAGGTGGTAGTTAAAGGATATCCTTGGGTGATCGATTCTCGAAAGAATGTGTGGATAACAAGATGGGTATGAGAACTGTTGGTCAAAAGAATGTTGTAAAAATGATTGTGTATGTTTTGGTGGTCTTTATTCTTTTACTGCTCTTTTGGCCATGCTTATTACAATGCCTGCAAGGACTAATGGCGCGTTCTATAAAGAAGATTCTTGTTGTGCAACAGGAAGGGGGAGATGTAGGACAGGATTTGGCTAGCTTCAGGAAGACCCCCAGCAGAGAACAGTTGATAAAGGAGGATGTGCTGGACGTGCTGGAACTTGTCGCCGCAGGCCTTGGGAAGAGCGAGATAAGGCTTTTGTTTAGAAGGAACAAAAGAGTCTGGCTATGTGAGGATGAGCACAGGTGTCTGTGGTTGTGAGACAGTCACCTTGATAAGAGGAACTATTGTTGTTGCTGAAGGAAGTAAATGTTTGAAAAAAGCTTCTTTGTATTAACCAATCTGTGATTGCCTAGTTTGGTGTGGGGACCAATCGGTTTGAGACACGCTTCTTGTAGCTAGTATAAATATGTCTTAAAAACACAATAAAATTGACACTTTTTGCTTGTATCAAGTATTGTCCCGTCTCTCAATCGCGGCAGCTCGGTTGTCTTACTTGCTTGTCAAGCACATCTTTCAGTCTATCTATAAACACCATATACGGGTCATGCCTGTTTCAACTTTCTAACATTCGGTATCTTTATAAGTGTTTGATAAACCAAAAAGCCGCATCTGTTGTAAAATTGCATTATTTAAGCTGTCTTGACTCTTGAACTGCTACCAACATTGTTTAATCAAGCCATTTCTTATCGTATCTGTTAACAGTCCCTTCTGCAATGCTGAAACTGCTTAAGTTTTGCTGCAGCAGCAGGTGGACCCCCCTTAGCCCAGGGCCGAGGCCCCCCTACGGCGAACCGCTCCGCGGGAGCTGGAGGGGTGGGGGAGCGGCCCTCAGCCAGGTGGCTTGGTTCTCTTCTTACAGTTTTTGGAATCTCCTTTATCGCTTTGTCACTAATTGGTTCCCAGTGCAGACTGCCATGCCGCGCACAGATCAAAGCTTGCAATATTTCAACTTCTCCCTGCTGCTGTGCCTCCCTCCTGGCTTGCACCCGTTGGTCTGAGGGACAGTGAGGGGGTGAATCGGGCTTCTTGTTGGTGTCTATCGGACCCGGATCAAAGGGATTGTCAGCCCTCCCATCAGGGGGTGCAGAGGCAAGCACAGCCAGTTTAGGGAGGTGGGAGGTTAGTACAGTTGTTGACGATCCTGCACTCAGCTTGAAATTATCGCTCTGCTTTTTAGAGCCGACATGCACCTTTAACGCTTCAAAAAGTTTCTGCCAGGGAGCCCCCAGCTTTTTCACTCCTTTTTTTTCCTCTATCGTAGCATCCCACAATTGATTGCCCACGTTCCGCCATTCCACGTCAAAATAAATCTTTGGGTCTTTAAAACAACCCCGTTTAAGTCCCCAGTCACAAAGCTCCAAAAGCTTTTTCTTGCTCACACCTACCTCTCTCTTAGAGAGAATATCAACCAAAAGCGTGAGTGCCGCGTCTCGACCCATCTGCGCAGTCTTCCCGGTGCACTCAGTTGAAGAGCTCCGGCTGTCTGCTTCCCAGCAGCAGATGCCTCCTCACTCTGCTCTCCCCTTCTCCGTCTGCTCCCCCGTTTTTAGCAGATTTGAGAAGTCCTCCATGATCCTTCCCCCCTGGATCCTGCCACGTCCCTGTTCATGGGCGCCAATATGTTGCAAGGAGAGCAGCCGTAGTCAAGACCACACCCAAAATGAGTTTAGAATCTTGCTCAGTTTATTGCGAACCCGCCACCAACTTTTATACACCGCGTTACAGTCTACCCGTAAAGTGCTTATTGGTCTGTGTCCACTACTCACACACTGATTGGTCAGCAGTTACTACGTGCTACGTGCCTATTGGTAGTGATTGCCAAGCATGCTCTGTTCTTGTTCCGCCTTGCGTTCAGCTGTATTACTTACTACATTACCCACCTTGCCTTGCTACAAACCAACTTCCTCTAAATGTCAAGGTTATTCTGAGATTGAGGCCCTGCCACAATACCAAGCCTTAAAGAGCCAGCGTCCTGATGCCCTTTCCTTCTTAACCAATCCTCTACACGTAAGGTGTCATTTTTTTTCAATTTTGTAATCTTTACAGGATAAGAATTGAAAGAAGAACTGAAAATTCACTTTTACGTTGCTCAGTGTCTTAAATATCGCATAATGTTTAAACCAAGTTTATTGAAATAGCCTAAATATAATCTGTTCAGGATGAAAGGAGATAGGAGCTGAAATGGTGATTTGTAAATGGTGGGATGGAACATCAACTGTAATGTGTTAGAAACAAAATTAACAACTAAGATAACTACAAGGACCCTTATCTTCTTGTCCCTAGAGTCATTGAGATTGACCACTCGGATATGGCCACACCTTAAGGACTCTGATCTGATCTGATTTCATTCCCCCTGGATATGCAATGAGGTTCCGCGGAACAAGTATAATTGTCATTTCAGAGAAAGGTATGAATTTGAAAACAATTCTGTGTATAAATTTTCTATGAAATCACTGTTCAGCAGAAGCACTCTGAGGACAAATCCCGAGTCTTCTCCAGCGCTGAATACAGTGTACCTGCCTTAATGGTTAAATTGAACTGTTAAGCGTAAGTTTCTTTGTTTCAGATTTGGCACCCCAGATGGGACCCTCTCTGCCCTGCTGCAGGACCCATTTGAGATCGGGACACTCTTGGGTACCCCCGGGGATTTCTTCGGAGAGACTCCTCTTCTCAACTGGATCTCTGCAGGGATCATCAGACAAGGACCATCAGATAAAAAGGTACACTTAAAAAATGTTTTCCTTGAGTTTGGGGATCGGTCCATTTGGCTTGGCTCCTCATAAGTCATTACTGTATAACGCTGAGCAGAGCGCATGCCGGACTGCTAGCGTCTTGTAGGCATATATTGAAGTTGTGGAGGTCTTGATTGTAACAGGAGTATTTTTATTTTTAGGAGGTCTTGGTTGCAACAGGAGTATTAACTAATATTTGGTTTCTGGTTTTTGTCGGTGTGGTCAAGAGGTCTTGGTTGTAGAGTGAAATTAATCACAGAAACTGAAACTATGGCACTATATGTCGTTCTGAAGTGAATGTGTGGTCTTTGTATGTCATTTTGAAGTGAATATGTGGTCTCTATATGTCGTTTTGAAGTGAATAAGTTAATGTTGTTGTGTGTGTGCTATTTTTGTGGTGATGATGTGAGAAGTCAATCCCAATTATCAATACCAGTTAGATTATTAAGCAGGAATGGTTCTAATAAACAATGCCAGGGCACGCATGGGTTAAGTCCACCTAATGCGTCCCACTAATGAGTCCCCACTGGCTGCATGACTTCTATACAGGTTAAACATACATGTTTGTGTGGGTTCCAGGAAATACTGGTTAAACAGTTACATGTTATATGTCCATTGTTTTTCAGAACTTATTAGCGTACCCACTCCTGTAAGCATATCACAGTTTCTTTGTGTCTTCTGTTTGCCTCTGATGGTCTTTATCTTATCTCCCCCCCACCTCTTGTGTCTTCAGGCCTGTCCTTTGTCCCTGCTGTGGGACTGTCCTTGTATCAACTAGTAAACAAGCTAAACTATCTAATTCATTTCCTTAACATGATTTATTCCTTCCTTCAGTGAAATGGGATATTTGTACAAAATTGTATTTGTTTTGTTGTAGAAATAATGATGAATTTTGTCCAGATTGTATATGGATTACTGACGGGTGTTTATTGCACCCTGGCATAATGCATGTGGCGTAACAAGAAATTGTGTGTAACATATGCTTGGGATTTGAGTTGTCCTGAATGTAAGATCCAGGACAACAAGGGAAGATCCACCTATACAGTGCAAGTGATTTGTGGTTGGGGAGCCAGAACGCAGAACCCATAAGATGGGAGGCTGGCAGAGTGGCTGCACTTTAAAGAAAAGCCAGCTGGGATATATTTTAGATCATTAAGATCTTAGATCATAAGGGGATCAGTGGTCCACCGAGTGGTGGACAAACAGATAAACCCCGATAAAAGCTTTCTGATAATCAGTGGTGGCCGGTGTATAAGCTCGATTATGGGGAAAAGTGGCCATAACACCTTGTTGTAATTAACGTTGTTCTTGAGGTGTGAGGAGAATTGGGTCAAGTAATGTGTGCAGATATGTTTTCCACTTTGCAAAATCACCTGGAGCAGCAAGAGAACATGGCAAGAGAATGGGGTCTGGAATTAAGAAATAATCGATGTGCATACTGTAGAGGAATCAGAACCAGGTGTTGTAGCTGAGCTTGAATGACTGGGGAAATTACCCTGGAGGATCCACTGGTTAAAATAAAGCTGGAGAATACGGGATAGATGCGGGAGCCTCTGTGTAAACCAGCAACTGATTCCTGCAGATCAAAATATAATATTGTGATTGTAATAGGAGCTACTGGCCAAACCGAAAAAGCATTCTTTGTGCAGTCTGCTAAATATGAATTGGAAAACAAGTGGGTACACATGAATTTGGTTGCTAGGAGCCCCTAGACCATTACTGAGAGGAGATTTATTAAAGCAGTTAGAGACAAAAATAATATTTTGAGCAGGAGGTACAAAATTTAAAGTGAGAGATCATCAACTAATCAAATTATTGAGTTTGTCTTTAAAACAGGTGGAAAACCCCACCGGTAACAGCAGAGATTTTGGAACAGGTTTATCCAGGCATGTTGGCTTCTGAGATATCTGGAAGGCCAGAAATGTGAAGCACGCGAAGGTAAATTTGGCCCCTGTGTCAGGTAATACCCTCTGCGATTAGAAGATTGCAAGGGGATAAAAATGCTTATTGACAATTTTTTTACAATATGGGTTATTAAAAGAATGTAAAGCAGAATATAATACTCCAATATTTCCGAAAAAGAAACTAGATAAAAGCTATAGGTTAGTGCAAGATTTAAGGGCCATAAATAAAATTCTAAGAACTACATCCAGTGATGGCAAACCTGTACCTTGCCGACCAATTAAAAGATCAATTGTGGTTTACAGCACTGGATTGAAAGGAGGCCTTCTTCTGCTTGATATTGGCTGAAGAAAGCAAAAAGGTGATTTGCCTTTGAATGGGAAAACCCTGAGACTGGTAGTAAAACACAACTAACCTGAACAGTATTGCCTCAAGGTATTAAGAACAGCTGAACTATTTTTGAGAAACAGCTGGATCGAGACCTGGAAACATGGGACTGGAATCCAGCTGCAGTAGGTGACCTCCTGATAGTTACACAAACAGAGGAGGACAGTGAGCAACGGACCGTAAGTCTACTGAACTTTTGGACTGAGCAGTTATCAGGTCTTTCAGCAGAAGGCCCAGCCTATGCAGCCACGACTTACCTTGGATTCGAGATCTCCAGAGGACACAGACAGCCCAAAAGGAAGCTGTTTGATGCACACTCATGCCAGGAACGGTACAGGAGCTCAGAACCTTTCTGGGAATGACAGGTTGGTGTCGTTTATGGATATATAACTATGGACTCTTAGTGAAACCATTGTATGAACCATTGAAAGAATATCCAATGGGATCTTCGAAATTGGCTTGGACTGAGGCAAGAAGGGCATTTGAACAATTAAAGAAGGAATTGATGAAGGCCCCAGCTTTAGGTCTTCCTGACGTTTCAAAACCATTCTGGTTATTTTCTCACAAAAGACAGGGGATGGCCCTGGGGGTGCTGACACAGCAGCTGGGCCCCTATAAAAGGGTTATAGCGTACTTCTCCAAACAATTGGATGATGTAAGCAAGGGATGGCCTGGATGCCTATGGGCAGTTGCAGCTGTAGTTCAGAATATACAAGAAGCCCAAAAATTCACTATGGGCCAAAAAAAAATGACTGTCATGGTGTCACACACAGTCTCAGCGGTGTTGGAGCAGAAAGGAGGTCACTGGCTTTCCCCCTCTAGATTTTTGAAGTATCAAGCCATATTGGTAGAGCAAGATGACGTGAATATAATCACCACTAACACTGTAAATCCAGCATCTTTCCTTAATGGAGCTGCTTCAGAACCAGTGATACATGACTGCCTGAAGATGATGGAGACAGTATGCTCCAGCCGCCCGGATCTAAAGGAAAAACCTCTCATGGACGCGGAAGATTCCTGGTACACTGATGGAAGCAGCTTCGTGAAGCAAGGACATTGCAAGGCTGGATATGCAGTGACTACCACCAGAGAAGTGATCGAGGCCAGACCATTACCCCCAGGAACATCAGCCCAGAAAGCTGAAATAATCGCCTTAACTCGAGCCCTGGAATTAGCAAAAGGAAGATAAATATATGGACGGATTCAAAATACACCTTTGGAGTGGTGGATGCTCACGGTGCTATATGGAAAGAGCAAGGACTCCTTACTGCCCAAGGAAAATACATTAAACATGCAGCAGAAACCCTAAAGCTGCTGGAAGCTGTAAATCTTCCAGAAGAAGTGGCTGTCATACATTGTAAAGGACACCAGAGAGGTAATACTGGCCGGAAAATTGGTAACAAATTGGCAGGAGATTCTGAGGCCAGGATGGCCGCAGAAAAAGGCAGAAGTAATATCTGCTTTGATTCCAGACGGTAAACTTCAAATCCCTGATTCTGATTTAAAATTGGAGAAATATTCAAGGGAAGATAGAAACTTGATTATCAATATGGCAGGAAGAGAAGTAGATAATGGGTGATTTTATGTTCCAGATGGACAAATAATAATGCCATCAGGAGTGCTATGGAAATTGGTCTTAGAGGAGTTGCAAATAAAATAACAAAAACCCAAAGAAAACCAAAACAATCAAAACAAACCCTTTGGGGCACAGATATTCTGTATAAATAATAGGAATGAAAACAGATTTCTCTGAACTCCCAATAAAAAGAGGGGGGTGGGCACTGGTATTCATTAGCATTAACAGATACTTTCTCAGGTTGGCCAGAAGCTTTTCCTTGCAGGATAAATAAAGCAGAAGTCACAGGAGTATTGTTGAATGAAATTATACCTCATTTTGGAGTGCCTGCAGTAATATTGTCAGGTAGAGGTACACATTTGTGCTAAAGTGGTAAAAAGATTAGTGAAATTTTGAGAACTGATTGGCAGTTACATTCTCCATACTGACCACAGGCTAGAAGCCAGGTGGAGAAAATGAATCATCAGATTGTTGCTGATAAAACAGCAATCAGCTAAAATTTGTCAAGAAGCCAATCTATATTTGCATCAAGCACTTCCTTTGGCCTTGCTTAGGTTTTGAAATAAGGAAAGAAAAGTATTAGCCCTGTATACCAATTGCAGTATACAGGACAAAATTGGTGCATTGCAAAGTTACAATTCTAAGTCAAGAATATAAGCTTAAGTCTAGACCAAAATTAGCATCCTATAAGGATTTTGAAAGGACCATATGACTTGTACAGAGTTCAGTGATAGAGTCTTTAGATATTTCCTCAAAGCTGCTGCGAGTGAAGTTTCTGCAAACGCTCTGGGTCAGTGTCCGTGGGTTGCAAACGATGTCGGTGAGGGGGAGGGGGTGTGTGTCTCAGGCCAGCTGAGAGGGAGCTCCAATTTCTGCTTGCTGCTGTCAGTCTTTTATAGTTCATTCTGAACATCTGGGGTCCCAGTCAGCCCAATCTTATCAGTAGTGCCAGGGGTCTGAGGAACAATGGATTGCCGCGCAGCCCCCACCAGTGTGTATGAATCCAGACAATCCCAGGGTCGTAGATCAGGATGTTCCCATCGCGAGGAACTCATAAATCTTATTAATACTTTTGTTTTGAGGACCACTTCTGAGTCTTGTTTTGTTTCACAGTTAGCATGTATATCCGCACACCTGTGTTGGTATGTGGGATAGGCGGGTCTCATGGGCCAGTTTGATCATTCTGATAGGCAAAACGAGTGGCAGTGGCAGAGACATAATTGCCCATTCTCTCAGACTTATTTTTGCTGCACAGATGGGCTTTGAGATGGCCGCTGATATGGAGTGGCCACCAGACCTTTGTCTGGTTCCATTCCACATTGCTGACTCAGTAAAGCAGGAGCCCGCTTCAGCAGCTTCTTGGCGGGGTGGGGGGGGAAGGATATGTCACCGGTGCTAATGATGTGAGAGTGAAAAATAGCAAAACATGTTAAAACACTGAAAATCCTAAAGCAGGGTCTAGAAGGTTTGCATTTTGAAAATTTATAGTTCTATTAAATTATTTCATTCCTATTTCATAGATGAATCAAAGCTTATTTCCCATAATACTGAGAATTTTCTTGTCTCTGTCCCTTGCTAGGTGCTTGTTTCCTTAGCCTCAAAATTCTGTTTTCACTTGAACGTGGAGAACTTCTGTGTGATTCAGGGTACTCTCTGGTCGAAGAAATCACTAGTTTTTCTGTCAGGTTGAATTCTGCCTGCAGACTACTGTGGGTAGAAAACCCTCCCATCATTGACCTGTAATCCAGTAACAGATGTACTAGGCAAGGTGCTTAAATTTCTTTATCTAGGATGTTTTCTGAACTGCATTTCACTGTTTTGCACACGAAATGGAGAAAGCTGCAGTAAGTAATAGGCAATTTCTAAACTTGTTAGCAGTGCCAGAAATTAAATCTCAGCCTATCATTTGTAGTAGGGACATCTTCCAGCCTTGTGTTCTGTTCTATAGCTTTCTTCAGCTTGTAAGGACATCTGAAATTGCTGATCAGTTTACTCTGTTCTCTTGCTTAAGTTACTTTTGCTGTCAGAAGTTCTTGTATTCTACTTAGACCAATTTCCCCATTACCTTACCTTACCAGTCAGATCATAAGTAGGCTCAGTGAAAACAATGTGGGCTGATCGTCTGTTCAGGTTAAACTACAGAGGGTTGTGATAGAAGACGGAGCAAAGATGATCTACAGCTTATCAGCTCATGTCTTTCAGAAGTAACTTTTGGCATTACTGTGGGTCAGGGTTGCCAGTGAACATGAAGTTTGGGAGGTGTGGATTCTGCAGGAGCTAAAACCACAGCCGAAGAGTAAGACGGAGTTCCTGACTGTGTGTGTTTCCCTCTGCCAAATCAGGTATTTTAGTCACTTTCGTTGTCTCAGTCAGAAGACTACTTGTACTAAACAATACAACCTATCTGGACTAAACATAATGTGCTGTAGTGCTCATATCTTGTTCCACATCAGCAATCCTGTGTGTTAAGTCTCAGAACAGCAGCCTGTCATTCCTGTTTCCTTAGTGAGTAGCTCTAACTTTGTACGTGTTGAAAATTGTTCATAAAAGGAGAAGAGAGTATGGTAACATTTGTAGGTACTGGTCATTTTTGTTGCAAAAAAAGGGAGTTCAGAACATTCTTGCACTGAAGTGCTGATGAGTTTGTTGCCGTAAGTCCCAGAATGCTATTAAAGAACAGATTTTTCAAGCGTGTCTGGAAGAAAGGACAAATAAGCTTTGTCTCTATGAATCTGCATAGCTCAATTCAAAAGGAAAATTGGTAAAACAGAGGTAGAAGTGCTAGGTGATGCAAATGTGTTAGGGCCCTAATACCATTCCCCATTCTTATTCTTGTGGAGTTTTGCAGGAGTGAGAACTGATCACTTAAAAAGGTGCCTTTTCCCCTATGTCTCTGTGTATATGAGATCAAGCCTTTACGAGCTCCTCATAGTGCTTTGACTGCTCTTGTGCTTTGCGCATGACATGTAGTACATTAGCAGTAAACAAATGTATATTTTTAATTCCTAGTTTTAATATTCTTTATTTTTTGAATCTGCCCAGTTATGGGACCTTATGGATCCTATATGAGAGGATGTTACAGAAATGCTTTTCTTGTGTGTCAGTAGAAACCACAGAATTAGTAGTACTGTGAAGCTGGGGCAGAACAGCTTATGCAAGAAAACATTGTTAAATACAGCAGGTAGTATTCCTTTATTAATTTTTATCTTTGTGCTTAATTAAATCATTTCACAACACATTTATACCTCTCTTAGCAGAGGCAAGCCATGGTGTTACAAGCTGATTCGTCAGTTCTCCTTTAGCAGTAAACAATCATTGTTTACATACATTATTATGCTTTCCCATGAGAAACGGCTCTGTGAGCACTCTGGTCTACAAAATAACAAGTCAAGGACTACCTAGGAAAGCTTCCCATTAAAAACGAGAGGAGTACGAGACAGAGCAACTTTCTAATGATACAAAGAGAAACCTTAAAGACAGCGTGTCCCCTACAGTAACTAATTCTTTTGCAAGGCTAGCTTTATTCAGGTGCAAAAGCTGGGTTGTGCACGTGTAAATATCCGTGCCCATTTTGATAAAAATTCCTCAACAATTCCGCCTTTTTGTGTTTGCATAACCCAAGCTTGATTTAAAAGTCTTTCTGCTGACTTTTGAAAGCATCGAAACAAACAGGGTAATACAAGAAGCAATGCAAGAGCTATAATAACTAACATAAGTGCACCCTTAATCAAATCCTTTAACCAGCCAGTGAATCCTTTAACTACCACTCACAGGATTAAGAGCATCCATAATGTTAACATCCTCTTCATTCTTGTCGACTGCTTTCGTGGTTGGGGCTTAACAGTTGTCACGCAGCAATGCGGGCTTGATCCACCTCGCAGGTGCCCAGACTGGTCCTTTATCTGTTAAAGCACAAGCATAACCTCGTCCCCATGTTAGTAGCTTATACAGACCTGTCCATTGCCCATAATAACTGTTTTTCAATAGCACTTTCACATTGTCTTGTACTTGCTCTAACTTTGACAACGTGGTTTGTATATGCTTCAACTACGGCACAATTTGGTCATCTCCTGCTAATCGCAAAAAATTCATTACGTACTGCACCTTTATCAATCTGTTTTGCAGTGTCTGTCCTGATTCCCCCTTTTTTTTTTTGGGTTTTTTTTGTGGGTTTTTTTTTTTTTTGTTAACAGTGTTTTTACTACTTGATAGACACGTTCAATAATGACATGACTTGGTAAATGGAGATCAATACTTCCTGGAAAATCTATTAGATCTACTTGTAAATTCAAAATATTTGCCATGCACCAGTTAGCATATTCTTTTGTCATTGGGATATAAATGATTGTCAAGTCTTGGCCTAATAACTGAACACTTCTTCCCTCGGTGATTAGCATTGTAATCAATTCAAATTTAGTGACTATGTTTTTGGGGGTTAGTTTGGCAAAATATCCACTCAATAATTCGTAATGAATCTTTTGAATTTTCCTCTATCATTGCCTCAATTATCCCTAAAGGACCCAGCAGTAGCTGATGAGTGACACTGGAATGCACAGTGTTCTCACAAATTGGCATTCCCCTAGAGAGATAACACTGTTAACTCCTCTGGACTTCTTCAAAGCTGAAAGACCAAAAAAACTTAGAATGGAAGGAGAGAAGAGTGGGAGGGTGGGGGGTGGCACTCACACGCATACAGCTGCATGTTTTGCTAGGTATTTTAAAACTTTTCCTTCTGAAGCCTTTCATTCCAAAGATCCCCAGGTAAATTTACCCGTTTGCCGGCTTAGTGGACATTTGAGACTGAAAGGTCCCAGAGATGTATTTCTAAGATTAATCAAAACCGATTTGTAAGCCTTACAAACGTTTGAAGTGCTTCAAACACACACACACACGACCACTCATTTCCCAGCTAGCCGAATAAATTCATAAGATGTTGGTTATCACTATTGGATCCACAATTTTTCCATGCTACGGATATTTAAACTACACACGGTACCAGGAACATACAACAACACTTAAAATATGTACATGCATTATCTAATAAGGCTTATATCGATTGACTAACAAATATTTCACTTATGGTAGTCTTTTTTTTTTTTCCTTTTTCTTTTTTTTTTTTTTTTGTAGTTTCTATATTGATAGAATCGTGGACTGGTCAGTTGAACCACAGCCTCTGTCTCCCCATATGCAATTTCCTTCATGGGGTACAATTGCTGAAAAACAAATCAGCTGAGTGATTCTAGTGCCTTTTGATATAAAGTCAGGAGGCATAGCCATCCTAGCTATTACTTGCATCGCTCTCGTAAAGTCGGCATCAGTCAATTCTGGTAAAACAAGCAATCTTTGTAACAGGTGGTCATGCAATTAACAGTGCACTAAGTCCATTTTTGCATTCTCTAAGGCTAATTGTTTAAGCAACACTTTTTTGGGTTTTTTTTTTGTTTTTTTTTGTTTTGTTAATGTTCACTTCAACATAAGAGGCTGAGTTTGTAGGGACTAAGCCAAATGTATTTCAGGGATTCTTATGGACTCAAATCCTTGTGAGCCATGCTCTACAGAGTCAGCTTGGAACACAGCTGCTTTGAACAAAATTAAATACACTATCCAGCTACCCTTTGGTATTAATACTAGTGGAAATGGTGTTCATAACACTAGTGGAGACAGCATCCATACCCTTGCTTGAATCATTCCAGTACAGCCTGCATCAATGACCCTGGGTAAAACAAAGATTCCCAACCAAATTATTGATAATCATTCTAATTACAAGGCAGTAAAGCCACCCCCAAATGGTCCTTTTATGTTCCATGGTATTGAGTGAAGTGCAGACGATTGCAGCACTACTGTGATGGTGGTGATCACATCTATCTCAGTGCTGCCTCTGGTTCTTGCTCTGAGGTGAGAGCTGCTGCTTGCTGCGAAGGCATCTGTGTCGGTACGTGCCTCCTGCAAACAATTCCCAGGAAAAGTTTGTAGCTGTTTAGGGTCACTGCACCTCCACTGATGAAAATAAATAAGTTCTCTCAGAGGCTGCTGGCCCTGGATCAAAGGGATTATCGGCAGGTGCTGATGGTTGACTACGTAGCACAGTTTTGACTAAGTTCTGTGCGGTCCTGCATGTGGACGCAGACATTCCATGTATTGGATCAGCCTGTCTTACTCCAAAAAAGGTAGCCAGTTTTTCTTGTCTTTTCTGTGGGGGATTATCTGAGTGCAGTGCTGAGATGGCTGCTGCAAGAATCAATTTTGCTAGGGTACATATGTCCGCCGGAATGAGGGTATGCGATTGAAAGATATACTGTATTAGCGATGTCGTGACTTGTGATTTAAGGCCATACTGGATCACGGCAGCTTTGAGTTTCTCCAACAGTTTCCAGTTGATCGGTTCCCAGTATCGACCTCCTGCACCATGCATTACTGGAAATGCTTCTGGTACGTTTATGAAATCTCCTCCTAAAATTGCATTCGTGATTATGCCTTTCCATTTTTGGCTATGGGCTTCTTCTATCTCAGGGTCTGGCTTGACAAATGAGGGTTGCACTGATAATCGTTTTGTGGCAATTGTGAGAGTTGGACCAGATCCATCCGTAAAGGTATAATTTTTATATGCACGGGGTTCCGGAGCTGATGGCAGCTCTGGCTTCTGTTGAATAGCCAATTGTTGCAACGCTTTCACTAACTCTTTCAACTCCCCTTCAAGTGAGGGCATTGCAGCCGCTCCAGCAGTATCATCTCCTGTTGTTGCCACATCTGTGTTATAGGGAGTTAATTCTTTTGGAGGCACAGAAGGATGACAGGCAGCCCCTCCTTGCTCTGCATCTTCCCTCACTAACACAGTCTCTTGGGGTTTATCAGACAGTTTTTTGTCTGTCTCCATCTGGGGAGGTAACGCTTTTGGCGTCTCTGTTACTAAAATATTGTTAGGCGCAGCTGCAGGGGAGGTGAGTGCTCTGCTGACAGCACCAGATACATTAAATGGGCTAGGTTCTAGTGGGGCCCGTTGTGGGATGTTTAGCGTGTGGGAGAAGAGTGAGGTTGCTGGGAAAGCCTGCGGAGCTGTGCCAAGCAATACGGGAGCCCCGGACGCTCCGAGTACCGCTGTAGCCGCTGCAGCTGCTGATCTCTCTCCTTTCATTGTCCGCAGCACCTCCACTATTTCCCTCCATACCGGTCCGAATTTGGCTGCTTCTTTTGCCTCCTTGCCTCCTTCGGCCGCTGCATCCCATAATACATGACCTATTGCTTCCCAGGTAGGAATTTCGAATGCAACCTTTGCTCCTGGGATTAATTTATGGCGCCAGACCCAGTTCAACAATGCTTTAATAACGGAGGCATCATATTTTTTCCCTCTCTTAGAGAGGATATGTTGGAGGAGTTTTAGGACACCTTCTTTCTCGTAATCATCCAACCCCATCTCCTCCCCGACCGCTCACCTTTTTATAGCGAGATCCAATTTCACATCAGCAGAGCTCTCCGCTGTAAGTAATCTAAACTATGCCGTCTCCGGCCTTCTCGCCGGGGCAGCAAGGATGGTTTCGGCCGGCTTCTCTGCGTCCCGTCCGTTCAGCCGCTCCAGTCTCCCATTCGATACGAATTAATCTGTCGTAGTTTCATGTCAGGCTCACCAATTGCAGAGGATATGGACATCACACGACCAATATGATCTAGTGAAGCCGTTTTATTCAGAGTTCACAACACATTTATACCTCTCTTAGCAGAGGCAAGCCATGGTGTTACAAGCTGATTCGTCAGTTCTCCTTTAGCAGTAAACAATCATTGTTTACATACATTATTATGCTTTCCCATGAGAAACAGCTCTGTGAGCACTCTGGTCTACAAAATAACAAGTCAAGGACTACCTAGGAAAGCTTCCCATTAAAAACGAGAGGAGTACGAGACAGAGCAACTTTCTAATGATACAAAGAGAAACCTTAAAGACAGTGTGTCCCCTACAGTAACTAATTCTTTTGCAAGGCTAGCTTTATTCAGGTGCAAAAGCTGGGTTGTGCACGTCTAAATATCCGTGCCCATTTTGATAAAAATTACTCAACACTCAACCACCTCCCAATTTAATTGTGTGTTTTTTAAAACATCAAATCTCAAACTCACCTGCTGACAGGCCTCTTTGTCATGTTTTAATGAGAAGTAGATTCAAAGTGAGAGGCAGGAGGTAAAAAGTCTACACAGGTTTGTGAAGAAAAGAAAACAAGCAAAACAGCCCCTCCTGTGGTACCACAACTGCTGTAGCTGACAATTAGCACAACTGGCTCAGGGTGAAAGGTTCAGCAGAGCTTCCATGCTTTTTTGCTTCTCAACAGCATTTGTAGTCCAGTGGGTACCACATGACTTTTATCTTTATCGTGGGATCGATCACTGAAGATGTTGAAGACCTGAGGAAATGTTGGTGCAATGGCAGAAGGTTTTACTTGGATGCATTCTATTGAAGTGAGAAGCGTGTAGATGTCTTCCTTTTCCCCCCCCTTTTTTTCCTCCTCTGCCTTCACTATTTTTTCTCTGTACAATGTAATTTCAGGAAATGGATAGACTATGCCTTCAGTTCTAATACTGTCAAGAAATTATAAAGCTAGGCATGTAACTGTAATAAATGGGCTAGCTAGTTAATTACATCCAGTGAATCTTAACATAACATCCTCATACAGAACAGTGACCTCAGAGAAGCAGTTCTGAGGGCTGCAGTAGTAACAGATTTATATTTATAAGAATACTTACTGAGTGAAAGATCTAAATTTTAAATTAAATTCCTTTCTTTAAAATGCCACTGAGCCTTCTTTATTTCTGTCCATATTGGTGGTGGTACAGGTTGGTCTGTAGTCTTTCTTGTGTTCGCTTTCCTCTTGGAATATTTGGTTCAGGATCTGGATAGGGGTCTGCCAGTTGTAAATTAAGATGTTTTCTTAATTTTTTTACTCAAAAAATGAAGAGATTATTTTTGCCCACCAAGTATTTCAATGATATTTACTTCATACATTGAAACCTGCATCTGCTGTTATGTAGCCAAACAGCATTATCAGTAGACACGTTTGAATGGGAGATGAGAAATTGCACAAGTATCTCTTCTGTTTTATGCTCCTGAAAGATTAGGAGCTGGCTGTCTCATTAATGTTCTGTTGGCTGAAAATGTAATGGTATTTGCTTTTTTGCACTAAAAGGAAACAAAATTCTCCTTTCATCTTAAGCAGTATGACTGGGAAGATCTGTCACAGTACCATGAGCCTGGCACAAGTACTGACTCTTCTGAATCTTTGGAGTTTTCATGATCAAGTAACTTTGTATCAAATAAGGCGTGCGTACATATACATAGTTCTTGGCTGCTGTATCTAAAAATCTCAGACCTGCTATTAGGTGATATGACTAACAGCACTGAGCAACATTATCCTTTATAAGTACCACACGGTGAGCATCATGGTTATGTGAGGGATGTAGGAACTAGGGAGCAAAGAGGCTGAATGTCAGTGGGTGCTTCCAAGCAAAGGAGAGCTGCTGTGTGCTTGCAACAGTGAAAAATGTAAATGTATTTCCCTATCTTCTGGTAAGGCTTTAATAGGCTTTAGTTTGCCTTTCAAAATTGAAAACAAACCACAAAGGATCCTACTGATAACTGTGGAAGTGGCAGTGTCCGTGCTGAAAGCCTGCAGCTAGTGAACTGGAGGAGACCATGGAATCAGGACAGAAAATGTGAGTTATAATTACCATATTTCCTTCATAGGGAAGAGCCATCTGTAAGAAACTTGTTGATATACAGTGGATATGAGAGGGCATATCTGTTCAATTGTGGCAATGTTTAAGTGCAAACAAAATCTGTGATTGAAAAGAATAGTATAATTCCAAGTGCTCATGCTTTGCAGATGGGCTAAAACAATAAACAGAATGCTGAAGTGAGGATTATAGCTCCTGAAAGCATACTGAGATTGTAACTATTGACTGAACTATGCTGACTTTATCTACCAACCCAATTTTATTCTTAATGTAGTCCCTGTTACTTTACTTGTTTTGTCCCATTGAAATATATGCATTGTGGAGAAAGGTTTAAAAATGCAATGTAAACTGTATAGTTCCAGCTGCTTACTTAGTCTCAAAAATAATTTATTTTTTTAAGTTGAATGCATTTGTTTCTGTCTATCATTTGATATTTTTGTAATAAGTGTAAAATAAACTTAATTTATTTTGATTCCAGAACTAAGTACTCTTAATCAGATTCAGAGGTCTCCACATGATGCAACTTTCATCTCTTCAAAGCAGTATAGTATTTGACATGAGTACATATAGTAGAATTTAATATTTTGCGAGCTGAACTGTGAACTGGCCTCAGACTTCTGACTCTCCTGGTGATGTGTAGAAGACTCAAGGAAGCTGGTCTAGAGAACTTGTGGCTTTGCAAGTACATAAGGCAGTTTTCATTTACCTGCCCAACTCTCATAATTGAGGATTTGCCATCTTTTTGGTTTTTTTTCTTTGCTTATGCAGTGTTTGTTTTTTTTACTGAGTAAATTTGATAAGCCTTCTTTGGAAGTGGAAGTACCACTTAAATGTTGCTCTTGCTTAGAAAAATAGTTTTTTAATGTTACTCATCAAATGTTTGCTTCACCCTCTTTGAACACCCAAACATTTTGCTTGGAAAAGACAGTGTTGACTCTTTCAGGCAGTGCAAGGTCCATTTATTGATAACATTATAAGAGTTCACAGCACTTTCCCTCAATCAGTTTGAAACAAGTACTGTAACCTTTATTGTGATGGTAGTTGAAAAAATACCTACTTATAAAGCTAGCAAACTAATTGATAATGCACAGATCTAAGGTTAAAGTGGATTTTGCTGTTGAAAGCGTGTTCTATCAGATTTGATGTGACGTGCATGCATCTTACTATGGTTCACTAGGTACTGTAGGGATCCTTGGGCAACCCTTCATGCGAGTATTTTAGGCTATGCAATTAATCAAAAGTTACACAGAACTCATTTTAATTTCTTACTTTATATGCATTAAGATCATATGTGCATATGAAATATGCCTTATTTTCAGTACTCTATTAAAATGACAATGATTTTTCATAATAAGTAGGAATATAATAATACACTGATAAATTGCAGCAAGACAAAGCCTGCGGACAGATCTGCTTTAATATGGTTACGTATCTCATCTCAGTAAGTTTTTTTACAAACAGCATCATTTCAGTAGGAATAGCGGTTGGTTGTTGGAATTCGTGCAATATCTCCAAGCTGATTACAGGTTCTAGTATATCATGGTTATAAAAATGTGGAGGGTTTTTTTTTTGTATGTGAATTTAAACCACTGGTATGTTTATACCCTACATCTGGGATTATCCTGTGTGAGCTCAGAGCTAAAAGAAAATTGTGCAACTGTGTTAGCACAGCAGCAAGTCTACACAAATAAAGCTGCCTTTCAGCAGGGTTTATTAATGTAGGTATCACATCATGCTACTGCAGTTATATAGCTTTTTTTTCCTAGGCTCAGAGAGAAGGCAGAGCATGCTTACATCTGTCTGCGGTACACAGTGTAAGCATATGCCAGGAGCCTTGGCCCTGAATGGAATTTATTCTAACAAAATTATGGAAGTTATGATGCCTGTTCATTATATTCAGATTTAGCACTCATCAAGAAGGAGCCAATATTCATAAGTTCACTGATTTTTTTTTTTTGTTAGATGGAGTGTAATAACAAACTGTACATTTTTACAGTAGCAACTTCTTCTTCAGACCCTATTATATATCTGCATCTGTGGCAGCTCCAGTGTGATTGCAAGTTCTATTATATGATGCGTTTTATTTTCGTTGTTTCTTCTAGGTTAGAATAAAAAGAGAAAAAAATACAAAAACCTTTGACATTTCCTCAGTGTGCCTTAACTCTAGTAGTGGATCATTGATTATAAAGTTTCAGTATTTCTAATGGGTGATTTTTAATTTTTTACCTCATAGACATAGTTTATTTCTGTAATAAGCAGTGTAATTTTTAGTATGTAAATACTTGTAAATAGGAAGAACAGGAAGGTAGGATGCGGGGAAGCATAAGGGTATTGCTACTCTTTAGATACATTTTATTTTTCTATTGAAAATAACCTAAAGATAATTTCCCTCAATTTCATTTCTTTCCATAAGAGGTTGAAGTGAGGAATTTCTGAAAAGGAAAGAATAATCTGCAAAGAAAAAGGAAAACGTGATCCAAGCTGTAATCACAAATCAATGTCCTTCATCCGATGACTTTGCATGTCCATACTGTGACTTATCTGACTGTGCTTAGCCCCAGTATAGCCTTAGATGGGCAATTCCTTCTAGTAAAACAGGCTTTTCTGAAACTAAAGGGAGCCACAAAGCCATGTACTGTTGTTCTTTGTCCAGTTGCCACTGGTTTGGAGAATAATAACCCATAACTGCCCTCCATGCTTTCACCTAAGATGAGGAAAGCTCTCTTGATCCATTTAAGGAAGGCCTCATACCCTTTTTCCATCTGTCTTTCATGTTAATAAAATAAATGAATTTGGAATCTTTAATACTTCAGGGGACTTTTGCAGGTGTGTCTGTGGTCAAGTGGAGGAATTTGCATTATATCCTGTCTCAGATATTAAAATAGGGACTTTTAAAAATATTGAAATATTTAAAAGCAAATGATTTCACACGATAGCACCTATGAGCAGTCAGTCCATATTAAACATTTAGGAAACAAGAAATGTTCCATATCCATTATTGTATCCATTATTAAAATAAGTGTCATCACACAAGAAAACATCTAACATACTGATAAACTGTGATAGAGACAATGCCATCATGTTTTCAGCCATGAACTTGAAAACTAATGTTCATTAGTTTCTGTTGATGGGTGACTGCACTGCATGTGATTACAAGCAAGAGGGTAGAAGGTTACGGAGTACATAAAGTATACACCTAGCTGTTAAAAAGCAGGAACATTAGGATTAGCTATGAATGTAGAGAATTTTTGAAATGTGTTTTACTTTTCTAAGCTTAGCAAAACATGTTTTTTAAGATTCTACTGACTAACAGTAGCATAAATTGATTTGTTGTGTAGAAATTCAAGCACTTATTAAAGTTCTTCACAGTCACCTAGAGCATCTTTGTCTGTTTTTCAACCAGTCTTAAATTTTGCAGTGCTGTCCCATTTCTAGGACAAATAGGTATAATTTATATCACCAGCTGCTGGGGACTACTGTATTTGCCAATAAGTGGGTATCAGGAATAGCTGAATGAAGAGATGTTTGAATTGAGAAGAGAAAGTTTAAAATTAGCAAACATGATGAATGCCATCAAATCTAAACTAATTTCTATCCAGATCCATCAAGGACACAGCTGCTGGAGTGTGTGACATGAGAGGAAAAGTCAAGGAATGTTTACTTGATGGAGTGAAATATAACAGGAATTCGCAGATTGCATTAACTGAAATAATGTTGCATAAGTATTTTTTTCAGAGATTGTGAAATAATGAGGAAGAAATTGAATGAATATTTCACAAATAAACCTGCTCTGTGACAAGAGGCATAAAGATAATGTTCTGTATTAGAAAAGGCGCAGCAGATATGACTAGATAACGCTAGTTTTGTTCAGTGAATGGATATCTTAAGACTTTAAATCCAGGTAAGCTCTACCACATAAAAAGCAAATATATCCTTTCGAGTAATTTTGATAAAGATCCTTTCTCCTGTTTTCACAGTCAACTGAAATAATCAGCTAAGACAGCAGATATCAGAAAGTTTTAAGTTTGTGACACTTCAGATTTGCCTTCAAAAGATTGAACCTAAATGTGAGATTTTGAATTTACCAGATTTTTAATAGTTTCTTCTAGACTAAGAAATTAATGAAAAAGTAGGGGTAGGGAAAAGAATGCTTTATTAAGACAAATCTACCTTTAGTTTAAAAGAATGGTAAATTTTAGAGAACAAAGAAGTCTGTGAGGCTTTGCAATGTAATGTTATGTAATATAATATAGGTGTGGAGCCTTTCAAATCAATGGACGTCTGCCTGGTAGTATTGTTGGCAACGTATCCTCTGGCTTAGGAGAATAATTATCAGCCACAGAAGAGACACCACACAGGGTTTTGTGACTAACAGGCTTGGCCTCCATTCAGTGGTGAGCTACAAAGTCACAGAGTCCAACAGGAGAATTTTACTGCCCCCATGGATCTAACCATACATTGAAATTAATTGGTATTGAAACTGAACATGAATTATGAGTTTGATATTTCTAAGGAGCCTACCCTGAAATGGAAGATATCAAGAGAAAAATATGCTTAGGATTAAACAGTCTAAAATGGGTTATACAAAAGGCATGATGACTTCCTAGATGAAAGGATTAGTTTTAGAATGTGAATAATGTGGAAATGAAGTACCCCATGATAGGGTGGGAGTCTGGGACTGTGCTGAATTCAGAACTTGTACAACTTCTGCAGAGTTCTCCATTATGTCCATTTGCTATTTCCTGTCATTTGGAAGATTATGAAAATTATATGCTTTTAATAAGGGACTTTTTTTGACAGTGATGTATCTGGAAGCCTGTAGAATTCCTGCTAAACAGGGTTTAATCACAAGAACAGGCAAGGAAAAGTGATGTAGTCCAGGGAAGTGTATGTGGTATAGCTTATCTATGGTATAGCCTTGCTGTATCCCACAAGAGGTGGATCCTGTGTTATGAAGTAGGATAATCTGGTAAAGATGGGCTGATGGGCCTCACATTTAAAGAGCTGAGGAAGAAAAAAAAATGTTGCTTTGGGTTTTGGAGGTGAGAATAAGCGTATTTCTAAAGGGCAGGAGAGAATAATGAAATTAGCATGAGTCTGAGGAATTTGGGCTGCTGCTTTTATTATTTATCAATGAATTATACGATGTATTTGAGGAAAGGTATATCTTTTAAAAGTTATGAAACAAGTAAAAATAAGCTGCTATCTCATTTTCTTTTTGTTTTGTTACTGCTGAATAGCTCAAATTACAGGTCAGCTGCCTGCCCAAGCAAAAAGTGCTTTTTTCAAAGAGCTTATCCAATAGAAAATTGATGCATATTGATCTATAATGCTCTGTTGCTCTTCCAGATACTCATTTGAAACAGTAAGACTCTTCCTTGTGTACTTGTAGTATTTTATTGTTTGATTTATTCAAGCAGAATTGTAGTGTTTATTTAGATTGTGCCCTGAGAAAGGGGAAATGGAAGTTCGAAATAGCTTTGCGAAACCAGCAACTCCTCTGTGTTTGATTGTCTTCATTATATTTTTTCTTTTTTAGAGGACAATTCTTGATCTTCTCTGCTGAAGGGACTTTTCAGATGCCCTTTCATATGCCTAATAGGACTTCGTGTTCTTTTCCTGTCTTTTCTCCTCCAGGACACAATTCATTCATTCTTGACAGTCGTACATATGTTCAGATAGGATGATATTTTCAGCATGATGCCACAGCTGTGTGGCTCACAGTCACTCTGAACTACAGTTTTCTGAGGTTGTCAGCTTCAAGTCATTCATTTAAACTGTCTATTCATCCCTGCCACAGGTCTCAAAATGAGATGTATGGAGATTTTTACATTTTTGGGTGTCTAATAAGAATGATGAAAATATGCACATGGTGGAGAATGACCACATATTTTAAGTATGATTCATTACAGACTCTTGTCCAAAAAGACTTCTTACTTGAACTAGCATCTTCTTTACTCTCAGCTGCTGCAGCTCAAAATCATAGAATCATAGAATAACCAGGTTGGAAGAGACCCGCCGGATCATCGAGTCCAACCATTCCTATCAAACACTAGGTCATGCCCCTCAGCACCTCGTCCACCTGTGCCTTAAACACCTCCAGGGAAGTTGGTACAAGGTATCTTTGTAGCACAGATATATTTTTTTTCCAAACTGATTGCATACTTCAAAGTACCAAGCTTTTTGAGATCCTCTTAAAACTAATTAATCAACTTTGCAAACTGCATATCTTCCTTTCAAGTAGAACCCACAATTCTTCTACCTTAGGGAATAATTTTCTTGTTTTCCTAGCATTTTCCCAATCTAATTATTGTACCTCTAAATAGGAGTTTTGTTATTGCACAACATGATTAATTAAATATGTTATTTCTTTATCAGGTGAGAAAGAACTGATGATAGGCTTACGAAATCAACAAAGACTGTATAAGGCAGAATGCTATTACTTCTCAATTAAAAATCCATTTTACATATTTGAGAGATTAATTAACAATTTGGATTTGTTTCTAACAAAAATTAATGGATTTTTTAAAAAGATGAATCCTATTTGATACACCTTATCTGAATCTAAAGCATTAACTGAAGCAAAAGTACAAACTTGGTCAACTAGAGGTAACAGAGAATTTTTCAAGCAAGAACTCTAAAATGACTAAGTCGTAAGTCAGTTTGTAACCTGGACTGTGCTACATTCATTAACTTGCCATTTAATGACATTTAAACTCTCTGAATTAGGGCATTGCATTCTTGCCCCTTTAACCTGATAACATGCCGGAAATGCAAGTTGTCTTTACTACTTTTTCTACTTCTGGGACATCAATGTGCTCTGGATAGAGGTCTGTGAGGTAAAAGATGGTATATTCAGTTTAGAAATGTATTAGGTAGTAGGTACATTCTTATATTCATTCCTGAAACTAGGAGTTCTTAAGATATAGGAAATGAGCCCTTTGCCCTCCTAAGCAGCTGCAAAACCATCTTAGCAATGTCCAGTGTTACAAAGGAGTACTTAAACAGTTGTCAGCGTGAACACTTTGTCTTATCTCTTAAAAAAAATAAAACATTACAGTAGCAAATGTGATGTTAGCACCAATATAAATAGGAATGTCAAAGATCCTCTCGGCTTCATCAAACATCCTCCTTCTTTCACCCTGAGTTCCTACATGCAGCCTGACTGGCAGTGATTCTGTACGCTTGCAGCTTCCACTGACTTCTCTCATGCTGTTGTGTCATCAAGCATTGCAGTAGGGTCAGACTATGCCTAGGTTCACTTACAAAATCAAACAGTCCATTTGATACGTTATGTAGGCATCTTGAGAGACTTCTAAAGTAAATGGATATTTGCCCATTCTGAAAAAAAAATGTAGGAAACAGGAATCCCTTTCTATAGATCTGGTGCTTAAATCTGATAGAACATATTTCTATCATATTTTATTGGAGTTGAACCTTTCTTGATTCCACTTCATGGCTTTTCCAAGGAGAGTTAATTCTTACAGCAAGACTAATTTCTTGATTTCTGAAGAGCCTGGAAAGCACGAATAAATGAAATTATAATAATTGACCATCATTGGGCCAAACGAGAAAGTGTTTTGCACAGAAAACTTGTTCTGAATTGAGTCTTTAATGCAAGTTTCAGGGTGTGAGGAAAGCATCTGAAACTGTAGGCTTTTTAATCAAAGGAAACTTTCATCATATTCAAGCATTATCAAAAGAGCCATATGGATGACACTCTGGCAATCTGCCATTTATCAAGCATCTCATCTATCAGTTTCTGTGTCTTTTGAAAGCCTTATAGTAAAGGCCCACTGATTTTTCTTTTCAATCCTTAGTGATCAAGTAGGCTTTAAAACAAGAAAAGACATGATTTCATTATTTGGGATTCATAAACTCAGAGTTAGTGAATAGCTTCTCCTCGACTTTAGCTTTAAAGTGTGGCAAAAGACTTGAATCAAAATGTAGAAATCATAGCGTATGGGGAGAAAAAAATTATCTGGTAGGATTTCATCCTAAATTTTAGTCGTAATTAGTCTTACAACTACTGTACAACAGAAATATTTGGATTCAAGATTTTCTCTGGGGTGTATAGTGGGGGGGATTATTGACATTCTTTTATTAAATAGTTTACTAGAGTAAAAATGGAAATATGAGCAGATCAAAACTATTTAAAAGTTTCTATCAACTTTTTAAAACTATTGTAGATGAAAAGGGTTTTTGCTCTTCTGTGCATCCAAATATTCTGATGCTTTTAAGTAAGTACAGTAATTTAAAAAGGGTTAAAAGAATAAAAGAAGGAAAGGGAAATGGTGTTTAAAGGCAGGTATTTACTATTCTATTACTTACTTCCTAATAATATTAAGTAGAACTTCAGTGATTTGAGTTGTATGTGGACTGACCAATGTGGGTATCAGTATAGCTCTTCATGTTCCAGTCAGCAGGCTGTGGTGTTAATAATCTCCCTTTTAATTTCTGCCTTTGTGCTGTATGAAATATTTTATCTAATGGGTTTCAAATAGAGGTGAGCAGTGGAACTATTCTGAATCAAAAACTGAAATGGGTTGCTTTTCAACCTTTTAACTACCTGGAACTCCAGAAATATTCAAGAAGACTAAATTATTTCTAAATTGTGAATATCGTAGTTAAAAGGCAAGTAAATAGTAGCAGGCCATCTCATCAAAATAGTAAAGTCCTAGTAGAGAAAGCTTCAGCCTTCCAGATTTAAAACATATTACATAGCATTCACACTTCATGCATGGATAGAATAGTTTAAAGAGATAGCTGTGCAGTCAGCGGACTAGATAACGTTGGGGAAAAACTTGTAGGAAAAGTCTATCCCTCCACACCAATCACAGTTTCTGAAGATACATAATCAGCTACAAATGCCCACATATTCTCTGGATATAATCTCTCCAGTGTGCAATGGCATTAATCCAAGGCAGTCCAGGACAATAGTCCGGGACAGTCATTACATAACCAAAGCAGAGAAAGAGATGTTAGTGCTGGACAGCACATTTTTTTAATGTGTTGGTTTGTGAAGGGATCCCTGTATGTTTAGCGATGCCTGCATATTTCTTTCTTTAAGAGTTCAGGCTTTTTCACTGGAAGATGAGTGTGGTCTGGATATATCCTTATACTACTTACATTTCTTCTGTTGATGGTGGGTGACAAGTAGCTTATAGAAGTAAAGTGGACATTATCTCCACACTCAGCATGGAAAAAGAATGTCTCCAAGTAGTAGAATAAGGAGACTTAACTTGTTTTGGCAAAAGGCAATTTTGTCTAAATTTCTTTAAAAGATATTGGCTAATCTTGAGGTTAAAAATAGTACAGTTCAGTCTTAGAGCTGCCAGCATCTGACATCAGAAAGTATTTTGGTTCATTCCAAGATTTTATATAGGATAAGGGTTACATATTTCCCATGTATAAGCATAGTTAATATTTCTATTGCTTGTAGTATGCCTAGTGCTATGGCATATTTACTTATTGTACAGTGAGTGCTTGAATTTGATCCTGCATTCGACTTAGATCATATTTCACTGGAGATGATAGAAAGCTTGTGATTCTGAATGCTGTTGCTGTTTTAGTTGGCTGTTTGATAAATGACAACGGACCTAAGTGTTTTGGGATTTTCTTTCATTTCAGTTTACTAAAGGCCTAATACAATACCTGTGGAGGCAACAGAAAAGCTTTTGTCTTAGAATTGGGCCATAAAGAATTGCCATTATCTACTGAAAAACATGTATTTTTCAATTGAAAATATCTGTCATGATTTCTAACTGACTGCAGTAACACCTGGATTGAAATAAGATAACTTGGTATTTTCTATTATTAAAAATGCGAACTTTTCCCTTTGAAGTTTCATAAGGAAATACAGACAAAACTAAAATATTCTGCATGTGAGCTAATCACATTTTCCGTATAGTCTTAATGGTTTAAAACTCTGGATCTTTGCCACTCTAGTTTCAGCAAATGAATAATACCTGGAGGGACAGAAGTTCCATATACTTTTTTCCCCCAAGATAATCTGTTCTGCTGACTGCATGGCTGTCTCTCTAAACCATTCTATCCATTGCTCAAGTGTGAATGCTATGTAATATGTTTTATAACTGGAAGGTTGAAGCTTTCTTCTTCTACTGGGAGTTTCATATTTCGATTAGAAAGCCCTAGTTTCTTTCTTTTCCTACCTCCTTGGAATTCCTAAAGATGATCTTCTTGTACAAATAGTTTGGCAACTACACCTTTATAGCTACTTCTGTAGAATTTACTTTCTTGTGTAAACCAGTAGAACTATCTGTCGTTTTGAATTCTCTCCCAGACCAGTAATGGCAGGCAAGTTATTTATCATTGTACTAAATAGTATACTCAAATATATTTTTATAAATATTATTGCTCTCCAATGGTTTTGGTCCTATAAATATGTTAACTTTTTTAACTTATTTATAATAAATGTGCACTGTTACACTTTTTGAACATTCTCAGCAGGATGGATGCTGCCACCCAGACTGAGCTGCAGTGGGTGCATGCAGCTAATCAGACCCTGGGCTGCAGGCAGTGCCCCCCTCACACACCAGCTCGTGCCTCTGTTAGTGACTCCACTCGAGTGGGGGAACTCCTTTGCATGGTGGAGGAGCTAAGGGAGGAGATAAAGAAGCTGAGGACCATCAGGGAATGTGAGAGGGAGATAGACCAGTGGAGCAGGGCCCTCTCACTAACTCAGCAGGCTGCTGGAGCTGGTATGTCCAAACACCACCCACCTGCAAACTACAAGGTTGGGGTTACAAGAGATGGGGAATGGCAGCAAGTTCCTGCCAGAGGAAGGAAATCTGCTCCCCTCACCCAGACACCAAAACCCCAGATCCCCCTGGTGAACAAGTACCAGGTGCTGCAGGTGGAATCCAATCCTGAGGATGAGGATGATGGCTCCCACAACCTAGAATCTTTCCCTAGGCCGCACCATCCTCAGAAAAAGGATAAGAAGAAAAGGAGGGTGATTGTTGTAGGGGACTCCCTCCTAAAAGGAACGGAGGGACCCATTTGCAGACCGGACCCGCTCCACAGACAGGTCTGCTGCTTGCCGGGGGCATCAGGGAAGGAGGTAGCTAGAAAACTTCCTTCTCTGGTCCACGAGACAGACTACTATCCTCTGACAGTAGTCCAAACTGGTAGTGATGATATAGAGAATACAAAGCCCAAAGCCATCAAGAGAGACTTCAGGGCCATTGGGAAAATGATGGAGGGCTCTGGGGCTCAAATAGTATTTAGCTCCATTCCAAGGCTAAATAGAGAGGAGCAGGAAGTCAGGAAGAAGAATTTGATTAATGCCTGGCTCAGAGCCTGGTGTGACGAAAGGGGCTTCGGCTTCTTTGATCATGGGATGGCTCATGTACCCCCAGGCTTTCTTACTAAGGATGGGACACGTGTGTCTCCTAGCGGGGCAAAAGCCCTCGCTAAAAGCCTAGCTAAGCTCATAAAAAGAGCTTTAAACTAGATGTTAAGGGGGAGGGGGATGAGACCAGGCTAGACAGGAGTGATCCTGGACGTGGGGCAATGGTGACTCGGAGATAGTGTGCTGGTGAGGACCACCAGTACATCACCACACAGCAGATGGGGGTGATTATACCTGGGGGTGTTAAGGAAGATATGGGCACCTTGGCGCTAGCTACTCAAGTGACCAGGCAATTGGGAACGAACTCTGTTCCCTCTAAGAGGGCTGAAGGCTCGGCAGCTCAGCTGAAGTGCATTTACACCAATGCATGCAGCATGGGGAATAAGAAGGAGGAGTTGGAAGCTGTCGTAGGGCAAGGAGGCTATGATGTTGCCATCACAGAAACGTGGTGGGATGACTCTCATAACTGGAGTGCAGCTATGGTGGGTTACAAACACTTCAGGCAGGACAGGAAGGGTAGGAGAGGAGGCGGGGTAGCCCTCTATGTAAGGGAGGACTTGGACACTGTTGAGATGGATTGTGGCGATGAGGAGATTGAGTGCCTGTGGGTTAAAATCAGAGGAGCCCATAAGAAGGCAGATTTTGTGATGGGAGTCTGTTACAGACAGCCCAGCCAAGAAGGAGCAGCGGATGAGCTCTTCTATAAACAGCTGGGGATAGTCTCTAGATCAATGCCTCTCGTTCTGGTGGGAGACTTCAATCTTCCAGATATCTGCTGGAAGTACAATACAGCAGAAAGGAAGCAGTCCAGCAGGTTCCTGGAGTGTGTGGAAGACAACTTCCTTGCACAACTGGTGAGCGAACCGACAAGGGAAGGTGCCCTCCTGGACCTGCTGTTCGTGAACAGAGAAGGCCTTGTGGGGGATGTGGCAGTAGGAGGACGCCTAGGACAAAGCGATTACGAGATGATAGTAGGTGAGGTGAAGAGGGTGGTTAGCAGGTCAGTAGTACTAAATTACCAGAGGGCAGACTTTTAACTCTTCAGAAGGCTGGTTGGCAAAGTCCCATGGAGACAGTACTTAAGTCCTTAAGCCCATGAGGGCTGGGAGCTCTTCAAAAAGGAAATCCTAGCAGCTCAGGAGAAAGCCATCCCCATGATCCGGAAAATGAGCCGGCGTGGGAGAAAACCAGCCTGGTTGAACAGGGAGATCTTGAGTGATATGAAGAAGAAGGGAAATGTTTATGGGCTTTGGAAGAAGGGACAGGCGTCTTGGATGGACTACAGGAGGGAAGTGAGATTGTGCAGCAAAAAAATCAGGAGGGCTAAGGCCCAACTAGAAATCAGATTGGCAAAGTCAGTGAAAGATAACAAAAAATCTTTCTATAAATATATTAACAATAAAAGGAGGACTAGGGAGACCATACAGTCCCTATTGGATGCAGAAGGAACAACAGTGAGAGGGGATGAGGAAAAGGCTGAGGTACTTAATGCCTTCTTTGCTTCAGTCTTTAATTGTAAGGAAAGTTGTTCCCTCCGTGTACAAACCCAGGAGTTAGAGGAGCACAATGAGGCTCCCGTGATCCAAGAGGAGGTGGTCAGAACTTTGCTTGCCCAACTAGACACCCACAAGTCTATGGGGCCAGATGGGATCCACCCAAGGGTATTGAAGGAGCAGGCGGGTGTGCTGGCCAAACCCCTTTCCATCATCTTCCAACAGTCCTGGAAGACTGGGGAAGTCCCACTGGACTGGAGGCTGGCTGATGTTGTGCCCATCTACAAGAAGGGTCGCAGGGAGGATCCACAGAACTACAGGCCTGTCAGTCTGACCTCAGTGCCAGGGAAAGTCATGGAACAGGTGATCTTGAGTGCTATCATGAAGCACATGCAAGAGAACCAGGTGATCAGGACCAGTCAACATGGGTTCACAAAAGGCAGGTCTTGCCAAACTAGCCTGATCGCCTTCTATGACAAAGTGACTCGCCTACTGGATGAGGGAAAGGCTGTGGATGTGGTCTTCCTGGACTTCAGCAAAGCCTTTGACACAGTTTCTCACAGCATTCTGCTTGAGAAACTGTCAGCCTCTGGCCTGGACAGGCGCACACTCTCCTGGGTGGAAAACTGGTTGGATGGCCGGGCCCAGAGAGTGGTGGGAAATGGCGTTAAATCCAGCTGGAGGCCAGTGACAAGTGGGGTTCCCCAGGGCTCAGTGCTGGGTCCAGCCCTGTTCAATGTCTTCATCAATGATCTGGATGAAGGCATCGAGTGCACCCTTAGCAAGTTTGCGGATGACACTGAGCTGGGTGGAAGTGTTGATCTGCTGGAGGGTAGAGAGTCTCTGCAAAGGGATCTAAACAGGCTGGACTGCTGGGCTGAGTCCAATGGCATGAGGTTTAACAAGGCCAAATGCCGGGTCCTGCACTTGGGGCACAACAACCCTATGCAATGCTACAGACTAGGAGAAGTCTGGCTGGAAAGCTGCCTGGAGGAGAGGGACCTGGGGGTGTTGGTTGACAGCCGACTGAACATGAGCCAGCAGTGTGCTGGCATCCTGGCTTGTATCAGAAACAGTGTGACCAGCAGGTCCAGGGAGGTTATTCTCCCTCTGTACTCAGCACTGGTGAGACCGCACCTCGAGTATTGTGTTCACTTCTGGGCCCCTCACCACAAGAAGGGTGTTGAGGCTCTGGAGTGAGTCCAGAGAAGAGCAACAAAGCTGGTGAAGGGGCTGGAGAACAGGCCTTATGAGGAACAGCTGAGAGAGCTGGGGTTGTTTAGCCTGGAGAAGAGTAGGCTGAGGGAAGACCTCATTGCTCTCTACAACTACCTGAAAGGAGGTTGTGGAGAGGAGGTTGCTGGCCTCTTCTCCCAAGTGACAGGGGACAGGACAAGAGGGAATGGCCTCAAGCTCTGCCAGGGGAGGTTTAGGCTGAACTGTAGGAAATAATTTTTCATGGAAAGGGTCATTGGGCAGTGGAACAGGCTGCCCAGGGAGGTGGTTGATTCACCTTCCCTGGAGGTGTTTAAGGCATGGGTGGACAAGGTGCTAAGGGTCATGGTTTAGTATTTGATAGGAACAGTTGGACTCAATGATCCAGTGGTTCTCTTCAAACCTGGTTGTTCTATGATTCTATGAACTCTGGTCACTTATGTAGTGAATAGATTTCAGCAATGATTTGGTCGTACCTCAGTGTTTTATATCAGTGCAATCTTAGAAGCTATGAAAAGTACCATTTCTGTTTTCTGGCGGTGCTCAGTGGCTCAGAAGAGACCAGCCAAGTTCATGGTAAGGAAGTCCTGAGGGAATTGTTAAGAGAGGATATGGAACCCAGCAAGTTGCTGAGCTGAAAATGACTGGAGGCTGAGAGAGCACAGAAGGAAAGGAGCATTTGTGCTTGGCCTGGCCTTACACTCCTTTCAACACTTTCCTTTGTGGCTGTTACGGAGAAAGGAAAATGAGCTTGGTGAACCTTTGTTCTTACTCAGTAATCCCATCCATTTGTTTGATAATGAGAAGTAGAAGGAAGATAGGCATGGCTATAATATTTAATTGAATTCAGTTGTTGGGACTTCTTTGGCTCTTGGATTTTCAGTGAATTCCCTCTATCAGTGGGAATTAATTAAGGAAGAACTCTCTAGAAGTGTCTCTGTTCTTGGAATCAAGCCAGCCTTGCCCAGGGTCCATCTGTGCTGCTGACTGGGAGATACCCTAGAGGAAAGGCTTTGTCACAGCGCAGATGTTTTTTTGCCACCGGCAATGTACGTGTTCACTATTGCAAAGGGAAAGTTTTGTGTATAGATTTTGGAGTAAATAGCCTGATCCAGTAGAGGGTTAGTTAATGAAACTGGACAAACCCCTCTCTCTTTTGTAAAAAATATATCAGACTGAAATTTTAAGACTGAAAAGACTGTATTTCACTTATTGACCAAAGGAATTCGTAATTTTCCATAGTGACTGAAAAGAAAAGATTTTTTGGCTTTCAGAGTTTCTTCTTCCCTCCTTCCCCACCCACCTTCTCCCAAAACGTTTGTCTTAAGTTACCATAATTGTCTGCTAGGTGTGCATTTATTTCAGGGCTTTGTCTGGCAGTGGCCGGTACTATGTGTTTCAGAATAAATATACTGTATAGCATGAAAATAGCTCTTATGGAAATAGTTTGTAGTCAGTGAGTGGATGACTTGCATCTTTCAGCGGCAGTTTATATTAATATACACATTTGTAATTCATTCCATTATGATTGTTTTCTACCCAGTTTGAATACACATTTACTTTTTCTAGCTGGAGTTTACAGGCTCATATGGCAATTAGTTCAACAATTGATATAAGATGCAATGAAAAAGTTATTTTGTTTGAGATTTAAATCAGTTCTATTTACTGTTGTCTTGGCTTTGCAATCAGAGCAATGAAACAGAAGTACCTGAATTGCCTTTTTTTATATGTGTGGGTTTTTTCCATGTCATATATGCTCTCCTGTCCGTAGCATCTTTTCTGCTTTTACGGTTAATGGGGTGGTATTACTTGTGCTTTTTAAATGCTGGATAATTAACAGAGTTAAATGTGAGACATAACAAAGATGCTTTCCATGAAACAAAAGCCAAACATCCCCTTTACTCACGTGATTGAGAGCAGAAAGATGTAATTCCTGAAACACAAATTGGCTTTTTAGCTTGCTATTCTGAAGAAAACAAATGCTAATTTTACCAAAGAGAACTATTGTCGCGGTCAGGGCAATCCACGACATGTAGAAGTTGTGAGCAAAAGGACATCTTTATTGATTTTACATGACATTTTATACCCCTTCTCGAGCTGCCGGTCCATGCATGATTGGTTTAGCTAAAGACCGACAATCTAGATTTTACCAAAGATAATAACTACCTTGGCAGTCCCCATCCTTTAAGCAAGCCATTCAACCAATTCCACCCATCGACTCCTTATCCGATACAACACATTCCCTCAAAGCCTTCAGATTCACGTCCTTGGACTAATAACGAGAATCTATTACGACTCTATTTTGTGATACAGCATAGCTACCACTATCAACATCAGTTAACAAACCACTCAGTGAAATCAATGTAGCATTGGTTTGCCTACCCAGACAACATCCCAAGTTCATTAGCTTTTTAAGGCGGGTGCAGCAGCAACCCCAGGTGCCAATACTGAGGCTGCTATAATTCCCCAGGTCCCAATTAGCTTCAGATTAATGGATATAACCTTTTAGTTCATTTTTCTGTAATAAGGTTAGATGTTGGTAACATAAGCTCCCCAAAGCTACATGGCCCATCCTTAAGTTTCAAAAGAATTCCACCCCCCACACTCTATCCCCACAAACTAGAAAGATCCCTACGGGCAAAACCAACTAGAACAGAAAAAGAGCGTGACATATTAGAGGAGGTGTATCTGCTTCGGTTGTGGGACTATTCATTCTTCACTTGCACGGACCATCCACAACAGGCTGAACACAGCGAGCAGGAACCCACCGAGGGCCACTATCTGTGGAAACACAAGTATACCCTCTTCCCCAGGTTAATAAATGATATAGTCCCTCCCGTCAGCCTGTTCTCAAAGATTTTAATAATACCTTGACTCCTTCCTTGTTGAGCTGCTGACTCTCTGTTTGTACAGACAAAAAATGCTTTACTATACGTGACTGCTCTATTCCCTGATCTGTTCTGCTGTGCTTTACCCTTCATTCCCCTTTTTGTATTTGACAACTTATTTTTCAGTGTCTGATGGGCTCGCTCTACTATCGCCTGTGACATATGGTATTGCCTAGGTTTGAAAAACTTCTTAAGTTGGTCACTTATACATCCTGGCCCATTGTTTGTTTTTACCTGTGCGAGAAAGGCTTTTAGCACTGCATATAATTCCACTCTTAGTTTTGTGCTGTAAAAAGTTATTAATTGGGCTTTCTATTCCTTTGCTAAAACCCCATTCACTGTTGTCTGTGCCAGGGCCCAGCAGCTGCTAATCTGATAAGGGAGACTGGAATGTAGAGTGTTCTCACAAATTGGCATTGGCTGAAAAGAAAAAAAAACTTCACATCCAGGGAGAAAGGAAGGGGGTGGTGGGTGGTGGTGGCACACTCACACATACAGCTGCAAGGCTGGGGTGGTTTTGGGGTTTTGTTTTTTTTGTTTGTTTGTTTGTTTTGTTAGGTATTTTAAAATTTTTCCTTCTGAAGCCTTTCATTCCAAAGATCCCCAGGTAAATCTACCTGCTTTCCGGCTTAGTGGACATTTGAGATTGAAAGGTCCCAGAGATGTATTTCCAAGATTAATCAAAACCAATTTGCAAGTTTTACAAAGGTTTGAAGCGCTTCAAACACACGACCACTCATTTCTAAACTAGCTGAATACATTCATACAATGTATACATTCATACTATTAATTTCATATTTAGCACTGGAAATAATAATGTGGTTTTTAAGGACCCTAAGATTTGTAAAGAATGAAAATTCAAACTCTGAACGATTAAATCCACTCATTTATGACTTCTGCCACATTAAAGGAACTGAATATAAATTGATTGGATTACGCAAATATAATGTTGCATTCTTTTCAAGTATGTGTTATGTAAATACTCTATCATTGAAAAGCAGATTATTTTACCTTTACAGTGTTTGCAAAATGTGGGAGACTGAACCTGTGCAGGTACCCCGGACAAGATCACAGACAATCAATATGATTGGAAATCAAGTCGTTTATTTGCAAGCAAGCAAGCCTTTTGTACTTTTCTGCTATCTTGTCTAATGTTTACGTAATGCTTGGCTAAAGCCCGAAGCTTCCCCTAGTAGTTTTTGTATAAGTAATCTTGCACGTAGACTGCCTTCTTGTTCTCACGCTGTAGCTGCTTCTCGACCTTGATGTATTCCAAACTTCTCCCTAGCAACCTGATAAGGCCACATCGTTAGACCGGCATACATTCCCACAGCAAAAGCTATATTTGGTTTAAATATTTTTTGTATTCAGAATGGCACGTTATAAAGAACGTCTTGGGGGAAAAGAAGCCTGTGTCTTTAGACTGGGTCAATATATATTTTAACATAAAGCAAGTAGTATATTGGGTCCTCAGTGTGATTTGAGTTTGCAGACAAGGACAGCTTTTCATCCCAGAAATATTAATCCCAAACATACCGTACTCACTCAAGATTATCTGACCTCATCAGTTTTTGAAAGTAGTTCTTGAAACTACTCCTTTGCCTCTTCCAGATGTCAATAAATCCAGCAAAAGACTTATCTGGCTCCAGCTGCCACAATTATGCAGCTCTCTAGTCACAGTTTACCATAAGAGTAATGATAGAGTATTTACATAACACATACTTGAAAAGAATGCAAAATACCATACCATATATGCTGATATGCCTACACAAATGAAATGCATATTTTGAATGGTATCAAAAGACTCTCAGGAGCATACAGGGATTTGAGAGCAGAATGTTTGGTCATGAAGTAAGTGTGATGGAGATGCTTAGCTATAGCTTTTTGGGAAGCTAGCAGATTAGATTCAGTAATTTCTCTGGGGAGAGATGGAGAACTTAGCAGCTGATACAAACCTGTACTTTTCTGTGGCATGTGAAGACAGTACTGGCATTCAGCAAGAATGCATTGGTATGAAAGCCCTTATTTTTTTACTCACAGAGAACATAGGATTTTTTAATGAATGTCCAGTGATTAGGGATAGAAAGCCAAAGAATTGCACCAGAAAGCTCTCAAATAAACAAAGCTATGTTGTTGTTGTTTAGGCAGTGTCTAATAGAGTGGTGATGCATTTTAGATTGTTTGGGGTTTTTTCCCCCCCAGGAACATAGTGCTTTACTGTCCCACTGAGAGCTTCTGTAGTAGTAAACCACCTGCAATGGTGCTTCCAGATCAACCCCTTGTGAGGCCCAGGTAGTGCAGTAGGAAAATTATCATGGATCCTCTAGGGTTCTCAGAAGTCTTAATCCTTCAGCTTCTTTAGGGCAAAGCTCCTTAATGATATCACACTATTTGGCTGGCACAGTCCCCAGGATATGTAAACATGCTGCCTAAACATCTGTTAAATAATTGTCAATGTTTATTCAGTCTCTCAGTCAAGGAGAGGTAGATTTTAACACACTTTATGGTGGGATCTCTGTAGAGAACAAAGTTAATCCTTCCTGCTATGGATGTGTTTCAGAGCTGTAGTGCTCTTTTCTGATGTCAGTGATTTACTCTGTGTCATGACAGTGGTTTCAATCCATTTTCACCCTACGTGGTTCAGAACTTCTGTGTTAATGTTGGATTTAGATGACTATTAGGTATCTTCAGAGAACTTCCTGTGCTTTTAACAGACGGTGCAATCAAACCTGAAGTCTCAGCACAGTGATCTCTAAACAAGGCATGTTGAACCAGTTTGTGTCTAAACTTGCATGCAACTGTTTGCACTTGTTCAAATGCCATGACACAGCGTGTAATATGGATATTTGCTGTAATACATCTGTACAGTTCTATGCTGCTAGATACCTAAGGTTAGGCTTGATGCTCCATACAGAGCATAATTTATTTTCAGACAGAAAGATGTTCCGAGTGATAGAGCATGAAGTTAGGATAAATGTGTGAAGCCACTAAAAGAAAAACAGGTTTTAGGTATATATTATGTGTTTATCTTTGCAGCTTTGCACTTTATG